>NW_015173675.1:1427464-1429925 GCF_001447785.1 Gekko japonicus
TGCTGATGGTGTGCAAGTCTGTTTCTCCTTATCAGCAAAATCAGGTAAGGCAGCAGATGTTCTGAACAGATGTTTGGAATTGGTGATGGTCTGATGAAGGCCAATGAATGGACATAAGTGAAAGCCAGACAAGATTTAGGTGATGATAATGAGGAGGCATTCTGTTCTCCGTAAGTCTGTACTCCTCCAAAAGAAACAGGTTTCCAGAGACTGGGAGTTGTATTAGATCCATTTGTGCAGATGGTTGTACAAGCCTCTTCTGGGACATACAGAATCTTTAACCAACAGTGGGTGTGCCAGCAGTGTTCCTTCCTGGAGAAACAAGATCTAGCCACAGTTATCCATAGCCAGCTTAGTTTGCTGTAATGCTCTCTGCAGGGGGCTGCCTTTGAAGATGGTTTGGAAACATCCATTTGTTCTGAGTGCACCCATGAAACTGCTGTCTGGGCTGGCACATCCAGTCAGTGTTTGAAAGAATTTCACTGGCTGCTAATTCATTGCTACATGCAATTCAAAGTGCAATTCATTTCTTACTTTTAAAGCCCTAAAGGACTACTTACTCCTATATGGACATGCCTGATGGCCAAGAGCTTCCACAGAGGCCCTGTTCTGCATCTCATCCATCGCCTCCCCCTCCCCCAAGACCTTCAGACGTGTGACGAGTGGTTAACTGAGGAAGGAGGGGGTTTTTTTGTGTGTGGTAGCTCCTCAGTTGTGCACTTCCCTCCTTGGATGTCTTTTGAGTTTTAAGCACAAGATTAAAAAAAAAATTATTTCCCCCTTTCAGGGTAACATCTACTGACGTTTAAGGTTGTTTTATTTGGTTGGGATTTTATAAGTGCTATGCTGCTTGCTATAAGGAATAGTGTATTTTTTAAATGCTGTTGGTTTGTATTTTTATGCAGTTCTGCAGGGCCTGCAAGACAGAGCTCTTCTGCCAGGCCTTTGAGTAGGAGCCGCCGCCCCACTATTCCACCATAGTCATGGTTCCTTAAAGGATGTATCGACGAGGCCCTGAGGAAGAACCTGGACAACGTAAAGATCCAATAAGCCGTCGCTATTGGACATAAATATCATGAGAGTACCACCTGGAACTGTGTTGATTCTATCCTGGACGTATGAGATTAGTAATTGACAGAGCACCATTGTTTTAAGTGCTGGATGTTTTTATTATGTTTTATATGTTTTTAATTATGGCACCGGAGCTGCGGTGGCACAGGTGGTTAAGACGCTGTACTGCAGGCTGTGGAAGGTCAGTAGTTCAACAGTTCGAGACCCGGGTGCCGCATGATGGAGTGAGCTCCCATCTCTAGTTCCAGCTCCTGCCAACCTAGCAGTTCGAAAGCAAGAAATTGCAAGTAGATAAATAGGTACCAATTCGGTGGGAAGGTAACAGCGTTCCGTGCGCCTTGGTGTTTAGTCATGCCGGCCACATGACCACGGAATGTCTTCGGACAGCGCTGGCTCTTCGGCTTTGAAACGGAGATGAGCACCGCAACCCTAGAGTTGGACTCGACTGGCTTTCGAGCAAGGGAACCTTTACCTTTATCTTAATTATGGCACCCCTAATTACCCTGCCCTTGTTCGCCGCCCTGAACCCACTGGGGAGGGCGGGATATAAATGTGAAAAATAAATAAATATTTTCGTACAAAGTTTTATTTTTATGTTATGTAAGCTACTTCGTTTTCAAAAAGATGTGTGGGCTATAAATATTTTAAACTAGCCTGATACCCGTGCTTTGCTACGGTATTTAAGTTCCGTAAATCCAGTTATAATACTGATGATGTGAAGTTTGAAATGTAACATTTGTTGTAGGAATTCTAATGGAGAAGATTGTAGTGTAAAAAGTGAAGTGAGACATACATACTTTTTTCTCTCTCTAGTGAACAGGGATGTACATTCGGTTCGTTCAAACTGAATGCACCCCTGAAAATGGCCCATTCAACCCCCTTTCGGGCAGCCACAGGCCAAATCAGATTCTCTGGGTGCCTTCTTGCTTCAGCGGGTGGGCCAGGGAGGGCAGCAGGCTCCCTTCACTGAAGGGAGCATGCTGCCTCTATGGCGCGACTGGGGGGGATTTAATATTTAAACCTCTAGTTGCGCCACAGAGGCAGCATGCTCCCTTCATGCCCGTGGCCGAATCTGATTTGGCTGGCTGAAGGAGTCCCAAATCGCCTTTAATTGCCCAACATGGCATTTCAGGGTCATTCGGCCAGCTGAATCAGATTGGGCCCAATTCAGCCAAACCGAATTGGGCCGAATTTTTTTGGGGGGGCACACCCCTACAACTGAAGAATCTCTCTGTAGACCACATTGGTGGTTATGCCCTCAAGTGCTAGGATCACCAGACTGCTTAGTGAGCTCACTCTGGAGCAGGCATATAAGAAGCAGTCATCTGTTAAGTCAACTCCTGAGGTTTTATCTCAGAACTCTGAGCTACACAGTTAACCAATTTTTTTT
>NW_015173675.1:1430125-1521907 GCF_001447785.1 Gekko japonicus
GGAGTTGACATCATGGTAGTAATGCACTCCCATTATTTTGGGTTTCTCAGTGCAGGGGTTTGGCCTGGGCATACCCCCCCTTTTTTTACAAAAATGTTTCTCATTAATGTTACATTTAAAAAGTGGGACATAACTACATATTCAAAACACCATCCGAGCAATCAGATATTAAATAAGTTCATATGAACCAATTTTCTAGAACCCACACTGTGAGAAGTTAAATAACCTAATACAGGGAACTACTTTTCTACAAATTTGGAGTGTATTTCCATAGTGGGAGGGACTGACCAATCAGAGAGTGGGGGGTGCAAGGAGGCAGCAGCCTGGCAGCCACATAGGAAGCAATGGGGGTAGTACATTTTATCCCTTTTTTTAGACTTAAGTTTTTTATTGAGTATATATATCAGTCCACGCAAATAAATTCATTATCCATCTTATTGATATACTCATTTTCTATTTTTAACAATCATAATAACCGAACAAAATAAAGAGAAATTCACCTGAGGTTACTATTCCAACAGCCTAAAATTTTTACTCTCATTTAGTCCCTCTTCTTTTCATATGCCCCTATCTTACCCGTTTATAATTTCTGTCCAACTTCCCCATAGTTTATAGTTAATCATAATACAACTCATTATTTACAGTTCATTTCTACCTCAATTGCTACTATTTTTCTCCATCATCTTTTGTACCTGAGAAGAAAAGTTGAAAGGGTTCCCTCCAATTATGGGTGCTATAGAGGACAACTCTACAGCGAGAGGTAAACCTCCTCTCTCCCTGTATTCGGAGGTCTTGGGGGGGCACACTCTTCACCTCCTTGCTACACCCTGTTATAACACTAAAGACTCTAACCCTCTAATCGAGCAATGTACCCAGATAACTATTCTTACTTAAACATATTTAGAGTTCAAGTCTACTCTTGTACTAATAAATCTTACTTTCAATTGTTTTCCCCTACTTACACTATAACCTAACTATCCACACCAGAGTATATTATTCCCTTCACACACTTCCTTCTTTCAATTTAGTAACAGCCTGGATAAGTTTTTTACCCATCATCTCATTATGTGCTGTAAACATTTTGTTATTTAAATTAACCACCAAATGGCTGAGTGCTAGCCATCTATATGGTATTTCCTTTTCTCTCAATGACTTTGCAGTTTCACGCAGTCTTTGTCTCACAATCAGCACCTCTGGGATGACGTTAGCATACATAAACACGCATGTGTCTTCAAGGGGCAAACCTTGTTTTCCTCGAGCTATTTTTAAAAGTTTGTTTCTGATGTGTAGCTCTTTGAATTCGACAATGATGTCTTGCAGAACGCCTGGGGGAGCTCTCTTTGAAATGTTAATTCTTGGAAAGCCAAAAAGTCTCTGTTACTCCCTCTGACCGAAGTGTCTGCAAAAACCATTTGTTTAGTTCCTCTTTAAGATGACCTGTTGCACAGAAGTTTGAGGAAACTCCACGTAATTCCCTTAACCTGGTCTCCTGAAGGATAATTTTATTTTTAGCCCACTTCTCAAACTCTTGTACCTCTGACAGCTGCTTTTCTAGCGATTTGAAGTGCAGATTCAGCTTTCTTCCCCGTCGCTTTCACAGATGAGGTACATTCATCTAGTTTTTGATTTATCGGATCAATAACAAGCTTGAGCTGAGCAAATTCCTTTCTTAATTGTCCATCATCAGAAGACAAAGCTTTTATCTCGCTTTTAATCTCCTCCTTTATTTCTGTTAATGCCTGTGTAATTGGAGCCTGGTAGTTTTGGTTTGAATTCCCCGATTCCCTGGCCATAAAGGCTGCAGTGACATCCATCCCTGGTGGCGGGTGGGCTTGGGATGTGCCTGCCAGCCAGCCAGGCCAGGGACTCTGCCAGGGGCACCCAGTGAAGCCAAGGCTGCGGGGGCTGTGGGGTGACCTGGAGTGGCAGGTGCCGGGGAAGCAATCCCCCCACATTCCTGAGCTCTGTCCTCCTCTCAACCAGCTGCTCCTCTCCACCTACCTTCACTTTCCTTGCTCCTCCCTGGAGCTACCTGAAGCCAGGGTTCCCGCCGGACTGCCAGAGCCTGAAGGGCAGCGAGGCTCCGAAGGGCAAAGTGGAGGGATGGGGCGGGGTGGATGGGGCTTTCCCGGCAAGAAGCATCCAGAGGTGGAGCTGCTCAAGTCCCAGCCGGGAGCGACCCTGCTCAGCTTTGGAAGAGGCCAGGGCTCGGCTGGCTTTGCTAAAAGACTGGGGGGGGAGACACCACTGCCCCCCCAAGAGAGGAAGCCTCTGGCCAGCCCTGAAGGGGGACCCAGCCTCCCCCCCCTCCACCCCACCAGCTGGGGTGCCTCAACTCCTCCCACTCACTCTGGTAAGTGCAGTCCTTGGTTCTATGTCCCTTTAGATGGCTGCTAGCTTGGAGAAATATAGATCTGCAGTGGGGGGGGGCACAAGGCAGCCTTGCCTGGGAGGGCACCACAAGCTAGCCTCACCTAGTGCGCGAAAAAACCTTGGGCTGGCCCTGCCTGTCCTTGATGATCCTCTGTAATCCCAGCAACCAAGTAAATTGTGAACCTGATTTGTTTAGTTCCTCTTTAAGATGACCTGTTGCACAGAAGTTTGAGGAAACTCCACGTAATTCCCTTAACCTGGTCTCCTGAAGGATAATTTTATTTTTAGCCTACTTCTCAAACTCTTGTACCTCTGACAGCTGCTTTTCTAGCGATTTGAAGTGCAGATTCAGCTTTCTTCCCCGTCGCTTTCACAGATGAGGTACATTCATCTAGTTTTTGATTTATCGGATCAATAACAAGCTTGAGCTGAGCAAATTCCTTTCTTAATTGTCCAACATCAGAAGACAAAGCTTTTATCTCGCTTTTAATCTCCTCCTTTATTTCTGTTAATGCCTGTGTAATTGGAGCCTGGTAGTTTTGGTTTGAATTCCCCGATTCCCTGGCCATAAAGGCTGCAGTGACATCCATCCCTGGTGGCGGGTGGGCTTGGGATGTGCCTGCCAGCCAGCCAGGCCAGGGACTCTGCCAGGGGCACCCAGTGAAGCCAAGGCTGCGGGGGCTGTGGGGTGACCTGGAGTGGCAGGTGCCGGGGAAGCAATCCCCCCACATTCCTGAGCTCTGTCCTCCTCTCAACCAGCTGCTCCTCTCCACCTACCTTCACTTTCCTTGCTCCTCCCTGGAGCTACCTGAAGCCAGGGTTCCCGCTGGACTGCCAGAGCCTGAAGGGCAGCGAGGCTCCGAAGGGGAAAGTGGAGGGATGGGGTGGGGTGGATGGGGCTTTCCCGGCAAGAAGCATCCAGAGGTGGAGCTGCTCAAGTCCCAGCCGGGAGCGACCCTGCTCAGCTTTGGAAGAGGCCAGGGCTCGGCTGGCTTTGCTAAAAGACTGGGGGGGGAGACACCACTGCCCCCCCAAGAGAGGAAGCCTCTGGCCAGCCCTGAAGGGGGACCCAGCCTCCCCCCCCTCCACCCCACCAGCTGGGGTGCCTCAACTCCTCCCACTCACTCTGGTAAGTGCAGTCCTTGGTTCTATGTCCCTTTAGATGGCTGCTAGCTTGGAGAAATATAGATCTGCAGTGGGGGGGGGCACAAGGCAGCCTTGCCTGGGAGGGCACCACAAGCTAGCCTCACCTAGTGCGCGAAAAAACCTTGGGCTGGCCCTGCCTGTCCTTGATGATCCTCTGTAATCCCAGCAACCAAGTAAATTGTGAACCTGAGCCAATAAGTACTGAGCCAGCTGCCATGTTGAATGCCACTAATTGCACAGACCCAACTATTCAAAATGTGGTTTATTTTGAATTGTGAACAAATAATCAATGCAAGTACTCAGCTTGGAGGAAAACAGGCACTGCAGTTTCATACATGGGTGTGTGTGTGAAAACTGAATCATCACCAACTGGAAACTGAATTACTGCTACTGAATATCGAATCATCACTCATGCTAGCTATTTTCATAGAGTGTGAATTCATCAATATAAAATATAGATGTCATTGTTTAAATTCTGATGTTTTGGATTTCAAAATGTAGGATGGTGAATTGGTTTTGATGTGGGGTATTTTCTTCAGCCATATGTGTACCTCACAAAAATGATTTTAATGATGCAGTGTTTGTGCCAGTGTTGTCTTTTGGAAATTTTTAGTGAGTTCAGTCCTGCCGCTTCCTAAATGCTTGGAGCAGGTGGAGTCAGTTTAAGAGAAATAACCCAATTTTAAACAGAGCACTCATCTCCTGTGCCTGGACGATATTGACCAGAGGTCCTCAACATGGGGCCCATGGGTACCATGGTGCCTGCTGGGACTGTTTCTGGTGACTGCCAAATATCTTTAGAAAGTAGGTGGGGCTTTTGCCTACAATGGCTTTTGGAGATTTGATTGGCTGCTATGGTTTGGTCCTTACTCCCTAGCAAGGATGTATAGAATTGCAGCTTGAAATAGGGATGGGCACGGACCACATTTTTGCGGTTCGGTTCATGGTTTGTGGCTGAACCATGAATGGAACCACGAACCCATAGATAAGTTCACAAACTTAACTAGTTCGTATCAGTTCATGAGACATTTAAAGGTTAAACCCCTTCTTTCTGCTCTCTGAAAAAAGCAGCAGAGAGCAGAAAGCAGGAGTTTAAATTGCTACCAGCCATTACCTCCAGCTTTCTGATCTCCATGGTTGTTGGGGGTTTTTTTCCAGAAAGCAGATAGCAGTGGGTAAAATGTCTGGGAAGCATTTCACCCCCTGCTTTCTACTCACCATGAAAAGCCATAGGGAGCAGAAATTTATCCCCTGGGAGCATTTTATCCCCTGTCTTTTGCTTGCTACCAAAAGCCTTGGCTAGCAGAAAGCAGGGGGTGAAATTCCTCCCAACCATTTCACACCCTGCTCTTAAATGGCTCAGAGCCATTTAAACCCCTTTTTTCTGATCTTCATGAACAGCCACAAACTGCATCAAAATGCATAGTTCTTCAGTGAACATCACTTCGCAAACAACAAACCAGCCAAAATTCATGAGGAATTTTAGTTTGTGAGCAGGTCTGTGCTCCATCCTTAGCTTGAAACAAGGTGGTTTTAATCAACTGAAGCCACATCAAGTTCAATAAGACACAGGAGATCAGTGATTATGAGCAGTTTTCAAAGCAGATTTGCTTTGAAGATGAGAAAATGGTTGTGTGGGAAAGAGGGTGGGTTGACACTTTTCTCCTATGCCATTTTCCCAATGTAATCCCGCCCCCTGAATAATACTTATAGTGTGTAAGGCTATTATTAATAAATCCACATATCATCTAGCCGAACTCTTAGTCATAAGGTATTGCTATAAGAACCTTTTGGTTTGCTATTTCCATTTTCCTACACCAAAAACCTGAACATGCATCAGCAACTGCTTAACCAGTCTCCTTTATAAACCTTAAAAGCACATGAACCAGTTAAACTCTTTTTGAGTGACAAATACTGTGATTTTTTTCCCATGCAAAATCCACTTGAAAGGACTTTGGTATAGGAAGAAATGTTTTGAATTAGAATAATGTCTACCAGCAGTCTCAAGATAGCCAAAAATCCAGAAATAACGCCCTTTTCCACTTCTCTTTATTCCATAGGTAAAGCTAAAGGTTCCTTTGCTCGAAAGCCAGTCGAGTCCGACTCTAGGGTTGCAGTGCTCATCTCCGTTTCAAAGCCGAAGAGCCAGCGCTGTCCAAAGACGTTTCCGTGGTCATGTGGCCGGCATGACTAAACACCAAGGCACACGGAACACTGTTACCTTCCCACCGAAGTGGTACCTATTTATCTACTTGCAATTTCTTGCTTTCGAACTGCTAGGTTGGCAGGAACTGGAACTAGAGACGGGAGCTCACTCCGTCATGTGGCAACTCAGGTCTCGAACTGCTGAACTACTGACCTTCCACAGCCTGCAGTTCAGTGTCTTAACCACTTGAGCCACCGCAGCTCCTTCTTTATTCCATAGGTGGCCACTAATGCAGTAGCTTGTTTTGAAAGTCCCACATGAATGTCTACTGTAGAATGAGGTACTGGTCATTGATCTGGCTTAGGTGTATGCTTCACTTGAAGCTTTCAAAGCTACCTCACGAGTTTATTGGCATAACATGCTGTCCACACAACATGTGGGGCCATCTTTGCCAGACCTATGTCTTCAAAATACAATCAGTTCAATAAACAGGATAAAAAAGGCACTCCAAAACACAAATCCTTCCTTATGTAGGATGTTCTTCTGCTGATCTAGGACATTGTGCTGATCTTGTGTTGCAGTCACCATTCTTCAGAAACAGACTCCACTGTGAAACTGATGAATTAGAATTTATCAGGGAGCTTATCCAATTGCTGGTTCACACATCAGTGCAGGGTGGGGAGCTAAAGCCCCTTCTCCATGCTTGCTATGTACCAATCAAAATGGAGCCCTATGTATGCGGGATACATGCGGGAAAACTTGTAACTGACAGTGTGGGGACCTCAGACCCTGTGTACTCTATAATGTGTAGTGAATTAAGCAGTTCAGCTCAGTTTAGCAAGTCTAGCACAGAGGTGCCACTATCTTTACGCTTGTTGTCAATAGTTCCCATGCTTATCTTGTATGCATTTGAACTTTGAATAGAAATGTAAGTAAATATGAATATATGAATTTATATTTATTTATCTGTTTATTAAATTAGATTTTTATTACTGCCCTTCCCCGCTTGCATGGGGCTCAGGGCAGTTCACAACAATTTGGTTCAATACAGTGTAAAATAAATTAAATGTTTTAAAAACAAGACGGCAGTACTAGCATTCAGTCATGGGGGGAGGGTGCTAGGCAAACATAAGGAATCATCACCGGCCTCAACCAAAGGCCTGGTGGAACATCTCTGTCTTACATGCCCTGTGGAACCTTAATAGATCATACAGGGCATGGATATCACTCGGCAGAGAGTTCCACTAGGCTGGGGCCAGGCCGGATAAGGCCCCAGCTCTGGTTGAGGCCAGCTAGATATCTTTTGGGCCAAGGACCACCAGAAGGTTCTTATCCGCTGATCTTAATGTCCTTCGGGGGACTTACTAGGTGAGGCGGTCCCAAAGGTCCCTGACAAGGGCTTTAAAGGTAAGCACCAAAACCTTTAATCTGATCTGGTGCTCCACCAGCAACCAATGCAGTTCGAGGAGCACTGGGTGTATGTGTGCCCTTTATGGAGTCCCTGTAAGGACCCGCAGTGCCGCATTTTGTACATGTTGGAGCTTTGGGGTCAATTTCAAGGGTAGCCCTACATAAAATAAATTACAGTAATCCAGCCTGGAGGTGACCATTGCCTGGATTACTGTGGCAAGGTCAGGGAAAACCAGGTAGGGGGCCAGTTGGAAAAATGCCTGCTGGTTATCTGGGCCTCCATAGATCTGGGCCTCCATGAAGCAGTCTTATGCCATTAGCCTCTTGTTAAATATTGTCTACTCTACCTGGCAGTGGCTCACCAGAATCTCAGGCTGTCCATACAAGCCATGGGGCCATGTTCTTCCAACTTATATCTTCAAAATACTGCTGGTTCAATAGACAGAATGAAAAATGGAACTACAGAACACAAATCCTTTCATAAACAATCATTCAAATTCTGTCTTTTCAGGGTCTCAGACAGTGAGAGAGAAACCCCTCTTGTATTCAATCTCACTCTCTCTGCTCTGGCCGATCGTTTGCGCTCTACTTCCCAGCCTTCCACTATCCTATGTTTGAAAAATGCTCCTCATCTGGTTACCCACCCTACTCCTCATTGTCCCCCTCAAGTTCTTTCTTAAAACAGACATTACCAGCATTCTCCTCTGCCACCTTGCCTTTTTGTCATTTCTGCCTCAGTTAACCCCAGATACTCAAGCAAATGACTCATTGTTGATGATCTGAAGACCACCAGGTGAGCAGAAATGAGCCATACCAGAGCACCTCAGCCTGTGCCCAAGGGGGAAACTAGACCTCTTTTTTTTAATTAATGGGGAGAGGTTGAGGGGAGTGGGATAAGAAGCAGATCTGGGTACAGTTCAACTCTTTTTACCCAATGCACCTTTTTTGCTCATAACATTGTGCCCCACCCACTGATCTATGTGTGACTGGGACAGGGCTGCAATATCAAAACATGTCTGCCTCCATCATATCCTATCTTGTTTGCTCCTGATACATAAGTTGCTCAGAGGGAAGATTCAGGCCAGAGTCAGTGGTCATACACAACCAAACAGAAACCTATTAGACCCTGATATCATCTGATCCTTGCTCAAAGGGTAGTTGCAATTCCAGCCTCTGACTCTCTGCCAGTCAGCATGAAACAAGTCAGTGGCTTCTTTGACACAGAGAGCAAGGTGCCAGGGTTCCACTACTAGAATCCCTCATTTTAGGCCCTTGGTGCCTTGCAGAAATATCCATGGTTAAGTCAAATCCAGGAACTCATTAAGGGAAACATCCAGGAACTCATGACTGCTTATCTGAAAGGCTGAAAAGATTACAAAGGTGCAAGACACACATTCTAAGGAGACCTGTAAGCAGTGCCAGCTGTCACCTTCCTGATAATATGTAGTTGGAACAAATTGTCCTATGATGTCACGCCAACATTTCCCCATATCCTACAAAAAGTTGCCAACGAAATAGAACATATTGCTAGAATATGGGTGCCCATGTTCTCCCCTCCCCATAGTGTGTGAATTACGCTCAAAGTAAGACATATTAGGCATTTAAAACACTTGAATGTATTATCATTCTTCTTTATCAAGCCATGACCTCTCCTTTAACTTTTGTTAGGTCCAGCATGTTTAAATGGCGGGCCTCTAACAGAGACGTTGTCACATCAGTGAATTTGCTAAAAGGGCTGGCTAACCTGTCAGACTTTGGCATTCCTTGATCTGTGCCAACTCAGCATGTTTTCTCTCAGTTAATGAAGCTCTAATTCTTGGCAGTGCGTTTACAGTACTGCAGACTGCAGCCTACAGCACTGCATTTATTTACACCTTTCAGACGACTCAAAGAACAGGTTTCCAGTTGCAGCAAGGTTTGGATGCAATGGAAAATGGACTCTCCTGTTTCGGTACATGTTTACAACAAGTTGATGTGAAGTGTTTTAAGTGCAGCAACATACTTAAGATGTTGTGACCATACAGAAATGTGCTACTTTAAACAAAGTTGTGAAAATAAATAGCAAGCAGTATCCAGTTATTTTTTCTTATTCCAAGGGTAATATTCCCTGCACTGCCCACACCAAAACTTTTTATTTAACTTTGTGTTTTGCATAACTTTTTCAAATCCTTTTACACTATGCCTCAAAGTGAAATAAAGTTCAAAGTCATATGAAGGTTGCTTAATGAAAACAAGCATGAATGCAAACTGTGTGATATCATTCGCCTGCATTTTTAAAGGCTTTTGGTTTTATGCTCAACTGCTGTGAATTCATGTGACAAAGCAAGTCTTTAATAACAACTTGGAGAAAAAAATTCATTTAATGTATTGAAGTCTACCTTTTTTCCCTTAGGTAGTAATGTTTGATCCTCCTGGCATGGATAGTGTGTTTATTTCTAAATCTAAAATATACCACAAAGGTAAGGTAATGTATTTTACTGGGAGAATTTCCCTTGGTGCATTAGGTGTGCGTACTTGCAAAGATCTATTGGGCTAGCAGGTTCTAATGCTGTTCAAAAAAATTGAAAGGTTACAGTATTTCACAAACAAAATATTTTAATACTCTGCTACTTTGACAACCAAGACCAATCTACCTCAAGATGCACAGATACAGAATTAAAAAAAAGATTACCTGTGAAATATTTGGCTCCACATTGGAATACAACAGACTTGTATTGGCATGCATTTGTGAACAGGCATCATGGGATCTGTAGCATTTATATTGTGACCCCTCTAAACCATGGTGGCCTATACATGTTTTACAGATCACTGACATGAAAGGATAAATATATGACAAGAGCGCACATGGTTTTGGTGCAGAAGTGTTAAAATATCATGAGAATACATTGTTATCACTGATGTAACCATGAAAACAAATAAAAACTTAGTGGTCCCAGTTAAACAATAAACATACAAGTGAGTTGGCCAAAAGCATTACAGATTTTAGGATGAAATTCAGTTTTTTTGTAGAAGTAGGAATTTTCAGAATCACAATATTCAACCTGATTTTTTCTGTTTCCAAATTTCAGTTAGCAATTGTAGAATGACCATCCAGTTAAAAGTATTGCTTATATTAGGGGCTGACAACCCTTCCAGTTATGAGTAGATACTACACGTTACTGCTTCCACACTCACTGCTCAAATGCTTACAACCAGTTTTCAAAAGTGGCTTTGGATAGTAGACTGAAGATCTGCAGATAACCAGAATTCACTGCCATCTGTAAGTAGAAACAGCTCATCAGCTAAGAGAGGCTAGTAATCATCAATCAAAATACCATTAATGGCATAATAAAATACATAGTGTGATAAAATATGAGCAAGTAGGTATTACAGAGACAACAAAATAAGGCTAATCATACAGATAGCTTGTGTCTATTTTTTATGGCCCTCCGTAGGGGATTTTTTATTTGCATTTACTAAAAACTACAATGAAATTAGGGAGGGAATCTACACACTATAGGAGAAAGAAAAGAAAACCCACTAAAAACCCAAAGGTTGGAGGTCACATACAGCTTGTAAAAAAATTGCTTAACAATAATAAAAAGCTTTCTTTAAAATTGAGAATGATCAATCATCATCATAGCTTGTAAAAACATCCCAACAAATCTGACTATATGAAGAGTAGTCCAGGAGAATGACTATTTAACTTAGACACAAATTACAGAGAACAAAGAGAACAATGGCATCTCATTTAACCATTATTTTTCCCTCCACCATTAAAAGCAAATAAACAATAAGTCTCCCTCAGTAAATATTACACAATCTCATTTTCTCTTCCATTGCTGTTTTCCTCTTTCTTCTTCCCTGTGGCATCATCTTGCTGTATCAGGAACTGGCCATCTCAAAACAAAGTCCCTTCTCCTTTTTCCAGGACTGTTCCGCTTAAATTCTTGCCTTCAATTATAGGGGTCGTCCCAATTTGCTTTTCACTGCCCGGCTTGAAGAGAGTCTCGTCACCTTATTGCCCAGCAGACTTAATCAGGATATAACCATGGAGGATACTCCTTCGCTTTAAGCCTCGCTTATGGTCTGCATACAGGCCCTTCGAATTGCAAATGCCCATTTGACTCTCCTCTTTGATCCTGAAAGCCCCTATGATCATTGGTTAGACGCTTCTCCAATATTAACACAGTCCTTTTAAAAGCAACAGCTGACATGTAGCACAGTTCTTGCATAGTACCTCGTTTATACCAACAGGGATATCACCAGCCCAATTACAAACAATACAAAAGGGTACCAATAATATATATATAAAATATTTAAATATAAAACTGCATTTGATCTGCATATGTTAATTACAAAATTACTAAAACTCTAAATATCTACAATAGTCTATCAACTGTTATTCAACTGTTGAATAAATATTATAGACGTTATACGATTCACTCCCTATCTCCTAAGTCTTCTGGATTCTTTCTAAAATTATACTACATGTGCAGCCCGTATTTTTTGGGCTATCACTTGTTGCTCTTACTACGTTGTCCATCGCCATTTTTAAGGATGTTTACTTTTACAAAGTTTGCCAAAGTCCCGAAAATTTGCTTCAATGCTTAACTGTCTCCTGGAATCTCTCCATATAGTCCATTGCCGCTTTTAAACTTGCCCCCCTTTCTTCTAGCTCCATAACGCTTATAAACAGTTCTTAGCAGAGGAGAGTCCCCTCTCCCCCCTTGCTTTTCCCCGGGGGGCTTTTGCTTTGTTGTTTTGTTTCAACTTTACTCACTCTTCATATGTAGATCAAGTAGATCTCACCAAAAGATATGCTTATTTGCCGCTCAACCTCCACTCGCTTAATGGGGTGTGCGTAGCTAAGTCCTTGTCGGAACACAGCAGAGAGACCATCGGAGCAAAGGGACACCTCAGTTTCCCAACAGCGTGACGGGAAAGAGGCAACCCTCAACGCTCCATGACTGGAGACCCTTTGCAAAGGTCCCCGGGGGGCGTGGACATTCACACCCCCTCTCTAACTGGTGGTTTGCAAGCCGCCTCCCCGGGAGATCCCAGGAGACACAGCTGCCATCAGCTCGCCAAAACCCCACCCCCATCAGCTTGTGCCTATCTTTGACTGCTTCAGCCAAGAATTTAGCAACCAGAGCTGTGAGTCCAGGTTTGTGTCATTTAATAAACATTATATCATTCTGTCATTGTTAATACAATGCTTAGGGTATAGTGGATAGGAAAGGAGTTTCTTACGTGAACCTGTGTGCAGTTGGCAGTCCAAGATGATGTGATGTCTTGAATCTATCAATTTTAAAGGATAGATACATTTCCTTTCATGGAAAGGGACTTTGTTATACCACCTTTCTCTATGATGAGAAGGGTGATCTAGATTGTAAAGATTTTTTCCTTGCAGAATAGAAAGGTTCAGTTTGGCATGAGAAGAAAAATAAGGCTGCAAAGGATTTAGTTTATGAAATTCTAGGTCCAGAAGCCTTTGTTTAATGGTCCTAAAGATGGCAGATTCATAATAAGGTAATAAGTAATAAGGTGAGACCTGTGAAAGCACAGATTTACCTATGTTGAGCATAGTGATTGGTCTTTTAAATTCTCTGGTAGGTTACAGATGAGTAGCAAGTCCAATTTTTTTCATCCATAAGTTATATCACAGATGTGTGTAACAGAGTCACATCTGGGAAATTTGTGGGAAATGTATTGACTAAGGATAGGCAAGAACTGGCTGACGAACTAAAGTTCATCACTAATTTTGGCCTGTTTGGAGTTCGGAACTGGGCCAAACTACCACGAATTTTGGTGCAATTCATGGTGGCTCATGATGGTTTGTGAAGACCATGAGAAATAGCTGAGTGGCTGGGAGATCCCCACCACTCAGCTGTTTAAATGGCTCAGAGCCATTTAAACCACCACTGCTTTTTGCTCCCTGCAGCTTTCCACTGGGAGCAGCAAACAAGGGTTTAAATGGCCCTGCTTTTTACTTCCCATGAAAAGCCGTGGGGAGCAGAAAGGAGGGTTTAAATGGAAGGGGTGAAGTGCCTTCCCAGGGGCACATCACCCACCCCCACCTTTCTGCTGGCCACGGCTCACCACAGCCAGCAGAAAGGTGGGAGGGGAGTCCCTTCCTGGGGATCTCTCCCCCTTTCTGCTGGCTGTGGGATAAAAGATGGGATAGAAGTCCCTTCCTGGGGGATCTCCTGCCCCCTTTCAGCTGGGCCACGGTGAACCACAGCCAGCAGAAAGGTGGAAGGGAAGTCCCTTCCCCGGAGATCTCCCCCCCCCTTTCTGCTGGCTGGGTCTTACCACAGCCAGCAGAAAGAGGAGAGGAAAGGCCTTCCTGAGGGAATCTCTCTCCCTTCTGCTGGCTAGGGCTTGCTGCAGCCAGCAGAAACGTGGGAGGGAAGTCCCTTCCTGGAGGATCTCCCCCCCCTTTCTGATAGCTGCTGTTTTTTGGGCTATCTTCTATGCTTCTTTTAAAGTTTAAAGGGACTACAGAAGATATCCTAAAGTAGCTGCACGTTGGGGAGTGCCTCCCCACCACGCAGCTGTTTTTAAGGCTTTCTGCAAACCCCATTTAAAGGAGACTATGGTCCTTTTCAACAGGGTTTGCAGGGCCACGAACTGCATGAACTGGTTTGGTTTGTAAACAAGCCAATTTGGTTTGGGGTTCAGCCATGAAGCATCAACTGAACTGAACCACATTTCCCAGTTTGTGCCCATCCCTAGTATTGACCCAGAAATTTATTGACCCAGAAGATGAAGAAACATGAACTAGTTGTTATGTCTTAAGTCTCAAAACATCTTTAAGCAATTCAAGTGTTCAGTATATTGTTTGATACTGTGGGCTGAAACCAAAGAATTGTGAACCACTGTTCTACAAATGCTTGCATAAAAGCTTGTGCAAGACTATGTGCAGTGCTATTAAGAGGAAGGATCTATAGCAGTTCTCATGTTTCCATTTGCACATGTGTTTGAACAAGCAGAAGAAGATCTTTGATTAAGCATTATCTTTTTCATGCAATGCTCTTGGGCGTACGAACTCCTGTATATCTTCCATGTGCAGAATGGCATCTTTTGAGACCAACCTCATATATCACCACATTCAATTCCAAATTAACTTCCAAATCATCCTTCCCAAATGAGTTTCATTGCATAGTCATGTGCCTTAGCTAATGATCAGCAAGTGATAGATTCAGCCAATAAGGTCCTGTTATTAATAATAACTGTGTTTCATCAAGTCACAACTGACTCACAATGACCCCAGGACCAGGGGGATTTCTAGGTAAAAGATGAGCAGAGGTAGTTTGCCTTTGCCTTCCTCTGCCTAGCAATTCCATTGTTTCTTGGTGGTTTCCCATACAAATACTCACCATGGCTGACCCTGCTTAGCTTACAAGCTCTGATGGTATCTGACTAAGCTAGGCTATTAGGCTCCTCCAAAGTCCCCTTACTCACCAAAAACCAGAGGTCATTTGGGGGGGGGATCGCAGGGGATTGCAGTTCCCCCGGGTGAGATACGGGGGGGCACATGATGAAGCCCCGCCCCCTGCTTCCGGCTGCCCCGCTTCCGGCCCTCATTCAGCCAGGAGGAGGCAGGAGAAGAGGGAGGGTATGCAAGGCTGCCAGCAGCGGCCGGGACCGTTGGGGGTGGAGTGTGTGGCCTTATGACACACTTACGGTGATGTCAGGGGGTGTGGCCTTATGACACACTTCCGGTGATGTCAGGGGGTGTGGCATATGCTAATGAGTTATGCTAATGAGTTCCCCTAGCTCTTTTTCTATGAAATGACCCCTGTCAAAAACATTAAGTGGAGATCTGTGCTAACAAGCCAAGCAAATCCAAATAGGGAAAACAATGTTACTGCTAATACTTTATCAGGCTCATATATATCAATTATTCTAGTATCTGGCTTAGAATTCATGGTGGTCAGAAAGGAGCAGAGAGTAAAAAGAGTGTTAGCAGGTTTCCAGTCAGAAAAGCCACACAGATCTTGCCACAGAAGAGGATTGAAACATAGCTCTATCTGTTCAAAATGTTTTCACCAATCACATTACTGGTTCACTGATTAGGGGAGGGCTTCAATTCAATATAAACCAACATGAGCTTCTTTAAAAAAGGTTTTCTTTGAATTTGTAATTCATTCCAATGAACTGAATAGTTATGTGATACCATAATGATGTAACAAAAAAGGTAAAGGTTTCCCTTGCTCGAAAGCCAGTTGAATCTGACTCTAGGGTTGCAGTGCTCATCTCCGTTTCAAAGCCGAAGAACCAGCGCTGTCTGAAGACATTTCCGTTGTCATGTGGCCGGCATGACTAAACACCAAGGCGCAAGGAATGCTGTTACCTTCCCACTGAAGCGGTACCTATTTATCTACTTGCAATTTCTTGCTTTCGAACTGCTAGGTTGGCAGGAAATGATGTAATAATTGACCCCAAAAGGAAAGAAAACCTGCTTCACACTCACCTGAAGCTGAAGCTTTAAATACAATGCTAGAGGTGAAACAGGACAGGGAAAGCAAAGTTACTCAGCTCCTGGGAGTGAGAGCCAGTTCAAATATTGTCATGGGACTGCACCACCCCAGAATATACATAAGCAAGACCTATTTGACTACGAGGGAGGCTGAAGCCACCACCTAGGGGGACTGAGACCATCCTCACTTTTTGAAGACTTCTAGGGGGGATTTTCTCTCTCTTCAGAGGTACCCAGAGATTAGGTGCTGCCACCTTCCTCTGCAAAGCATGAGGCTCTGCCCCATGTTAAGTGAATACATGTCCTTGCATGGGACATGTATTTCTAACTGTTACCACCCAAGGATAGGGAACTGCCTATTATTTCACCCCAAGTGACAAAAAACCACACACTGTGGACCAGTCCTGCACATAGGTAAATACTTATTTGAAACTCCATGTCAGGATCTGTTGGCATGTGCAATGCTAGCACATCCAGGAGTGCACTGAACAAGCAACCTCCCATTGCTATGGGATGTGGCTCACAGGTGCATAGCATTATAGAAGGTCCCATGTTCAGTTTCCAGCATTTCCAGTGAAAAGGGTCAGATGGAGGGTGACCTAAAGGACCTTTGCCTGAGACTCTGGAGATCCATTGCCAATCAGAGTAGACCATACTGACCCTGATACACCTATGACCTGAATCAGTCTAAGACTGCTTCATGTGCATACCTGGACTGAACATCTGAATTTGCTGCAGTTGTCTGCAACTGGGAGTAAAGGGAAACAAGCAGTAAGAAATCAAAGCTGGTGAATTCCCAGGCAGGAAAAACTGCATATTAATATACAGACATGTAGTAAGTGGTCAGCACGTTTGTATGTGTATGTATGTAGTATGCTGTAGCTGAGTTGAAGAGGGAAATTCCCTGACAGGGCTAAATGGACTCTTGGGACTATAACTATGTGACCAGAGATAACTAAAGGCTGTAGATTTGCAGTCACCTAGGCTGTCAAAACATGAGACTTGGTATACAAAGAGCTCCCTTACTGAACTCCCCATGCGGCACACAATAAAGACATGTTTTCTTCACAAGGATTTTCACCCTTTCTCAATAAGCAACTGAAAAGGGCACTGAGTGAAGGTAAGTCGGGGATGACTTTCCATAAAAGTATTCTGTATAATTTCAAGCTATATACATATACAACTTTATCTTTTCATAAACTAAGAACCTGACAGGTTCTATCATTTAAGATCTCCAGGATCTGGAAAGGGTGCTTTGGTTTCTCATTCAAAAGCGCCCTTGAATGTTTTGCTTCACTGAGGACTCCACATGGTGTACATGCTAAAAGTTAAAGGCAGCTGTTGCTTTCTTGAAATGGACCATGCTGTCTCCTTTGAAACCAGGTGGGTGTTGCTGCTGGGTGTTCTGTGGTTCTATCACAACAACATGACTCAGAATTCAAATGCAGCCGGTATCAGCCAAAGAGCTTTTGAATAGCAGAGAGTCATATAAATAACACTTTCATGAAACATCTGTCTCTTTAAAAAGGTGCCTTTCAGGTACTTAACTCTTGAAAGAAATGCTGTAAGCTGTTCACTTGCCTTAAATCTGAGGTGCCAAAAGGCTTCCAGTAACAGCTTTACCAAAGATACCCAGACAGAGCTCTCTATCTTAAGAGGGGTTTGGTGCCAGTGTGATTTAACAGTATCCATGGTTTTGCTGACCTCTAGCGTTCATCAGAAAGAATTCTCATTCAAGACCGCAATAAATGAGACCCAGGACATCTTCCCCAGACAACTGTGCTTTAAGTTCAGGAGCCAGTGTGGTTCTTTCAGCGGCTGGTAGGCTGGCCTGTGGTGCTGAGAGAACTGAGTTTGGGGCTAGAGCACACCAGGTGGCCTGTGGCAGATCTGTTGGTTCCTAAAGGCATGTCTGGTACAAGTCACTTTGACTGCAATCCTCGGAGTGAATGCCAGGTGGTCAGTCTGAGTCTGAGGCATACAAACCTACACACTAGGGTACTTGGCCTTTAGCCTGGAATGTACATGACATTCACATACAGCCAGGAAAATGTTTGTAATTTGCTTGGGTAGTAATGCTCCATGAACTAGCAAAATGTCTGTTGGGGGGGGAGACAATATACATTTACAAAAGGTGGGTTTCTATTAGGGGGCGCAATTCCAGATTTTCTCTCTCACACATGGTTTTCTTCCAAGGAACTTAAAGCAGCATATATGGTTCTCCCCTTTATTCACACAACAGCCCATTGTGGTAGGCTAGGTGATATATCCCACATGCAACTTAAAAACAAACAGTCTTTTAGATCTATGTCACAAGAGATACTACTGGAATAAAAATATAATAAGAATATAACCATAAGAAATCTGATAAAAAATTTTCTAGTTAAAACATACCTGTGAAAGGTGGTTCTCCCCCCCCCAATATGGTAGTGCTCCAAACACCACTCACTTAGCCCATCAATCTCTGTGCATCCTTAATCACAATTGCAAGCTTCCTTATCATGCTTGGAAAAAATTCCTTGGTTAATTACATTGGCTTGGATCCTGTGCCTTCCTTTACTTGCACAACTCCTGAGCAGTAAAGTGCCCAGCACCAGAGTTGTCACAGTCTCATAACTAGGCCTGAAACTAGATTGGAATAAGACTTGCAGACAGGCCTCTCATCACAAATTATTTCTGTAGGATAAATATTAGTAAGCTTGGGAATTTACAGTATTATCCAAAAAGTAAAGATGCCTTCATATAGGAGAAGGGAAGGAGCACCAGCTGCTCGAGGAAGAGGAGGAGGAGGAGGAGGAGATTGGATTTATACCCCGCCCTTCACTTGGGGTCTCAGAGCAGTTTACAAACTCCTTTCCCTCCCCATCCCCACAACAGACACCCTGTGAGGTAGGTGAGACTAAGAGAGCTCTTTCCAAAACTGTCCTTGAGAGAACAGCTCTGACAGAACTATGGCTTGCCCAAGGTCATCCAGCAGGTGCAAGTGGAAGAGTGGGGAATCAAACTCGGTTCTCCCAGATTAGAATCCACACACTTAACCACTACACCAAAATGAGGGAGGCAGTGGGGCTGCAAGGTGGCATCCCTTGTTAAGCCACCCTTAAGTTGCTATTTTTAAAGGGTCTGTTGAGCCCTACAAGTGTTCTTGTATGCCTTCTTTATTTGAATACTTTCCATTTACAAAGTTATTGGCTGCCACAGCATCCCAATGGACTACCATACACTGGCAAAGATTTTCTAGTTATATTCCCCTTCCCCCCCCCTTTTTGCTTTAAATGTGGCTGTTTTCAAATACTACTACTCTCTTTTCTTGAACTCACCATTCCGTCAGAGGGAATAGTGACAACCACTCATTTTTCATTTCAAGCTTGTGAATTAACCACAAACTCCCCTCCCTTTAAATAAGTTTTTAATCGTTTATTTCCCCATAACACCCATTAGAACTCTCCTCTCTGTTCACTAGACCAAAATTGTTTGTCTTTTATCTGGGGAAATGTGCATAAACATATGATGTGGTAAGTGTAAAGTATACCACTTCCTTTTACACATGCCTATTCCAAACAATCTCTAATTCTATAGGACATTTTATTTTACTGGCTTCTACAAGAATTTCTATACAAAACCAGAAATAACCATTCCGTGGCAAAAATCACTTGCCCACATCTTTAAAAAGCAGTATTAACTCCAGCGTTGCGGTAAATTTAGTAAGTGTCACCTTGGTTATATTTCTATTACCGACCCCCCCCCAACCCCTTGTTACTAAAATGCAAGCTTGAAAATAGCTCCTACAGTAAAGGAGAGTAAAGAGTACAAACAGGTTCCAAAGGAAGTATGTAGCAGGTCAACCAATTCTTGCTAGACTAAGAGTTCAGTCCAAATTAGTTAAGCATGTTCTCTATTTTACCCCACCCTTTTCCTGACAAGTCGTCTAACTTGGTTCTTCATTCCTCCATGTTCCTCTAACAACTCTGTGGAACAAGTTAGAGTAAGAAAGAGTGACTAGCCCAAGGCTACCCAGTGAACTTCACAGGATTTGAATGCATTCCTCATCTGATGCCAACTATTACACAATCCTCACACATTAAGACCATCTGATTTCAATGGAGGAGTTGAGCACAGGCTTAAAATTCTCCCAATGAAACCAATGGGACTCAAAAAACAGAGCTGATATAGTTAATAATGGCACTGAGGATATTTCCATGCATGAGACTCGAATGACTGGTGCAATGTTCAGTTTATAGTGAGAATGTTGCTTTTCAAATGCTTGTTTTATACTTTTACAGACAAATCAGATGTTGATGGAAACACTCAAGACTTTCATATTATATATTACAAGTAGAAACTTGCAAGAAACTTGGAGGGTGCATCCAATCTTCCCCATTTTTTCACTGCCTCTCCTTCTGTTAATCTTCCCCATCTCTTTCTCCCCCCACCCTTTATCAGTCAACAGCCCCTCTCTTTTGCCCCACCCATTCCTCATCAATCTCCCCCTCCCCTTCTCTGTCAGTCTCCCCCCTCTATTTCTACCCCTTTTTCTTCTCTGACAATCCCCCTTTCTTCCCCCTATCCTTCTTGTCAATATTCCCCAAATTTCTTATTCTCCCCTCTACTTACCTTGATCTCCTCTTGCTGTGAGGTCTCATGAGATTCACAGGGAGGTTAATCCCATCCTCTCCCTCTGGCACACCTCTAGGCCTCAGCAGCCACCTCCTGGTCCAGCTAAGGTGGCTACAGTGTCTGGATCTTCTCCGTCTGCTACTACCAGGCCCATAGCAGCTCCCAGACTCAGCCACCTCTTCTAGGCCTAGAGTAGCTCCTAGACATTCTCTCCATTGGCTCTACAAAAGGAAGGTAAGTACATTCTCTGCCCTTGATGTGAGCCAGGTCAGAAACAGTGTAGGGCACACTGTCAGAGCACAGAGCGAGTAAGGCAAGAGCACCAACTCAAGAAGCTTAGTCAACATCCAGTCCAAGCTTGTGCATAGAGTCAGGAGTCTAGTCCAAGGGTCAGTCTGTGTAATGTATCCATCTCCGACCACATGTGCAGTTAGATCACCAAGCGGTCATGCGAAGCGGCCAAGCTTCGCTCTCAGGAACAATGGGCCAAGCGGATCCTAGCCCGCACCAATAGAAGGGCTAGGCTCCTGGCCAAGTGCCCATGGAACTCTCGACCACTATAATGACCAATCACTTGTGTGTTTTGGGTGTGGGAGTGTTGCTCATATAAACCGGCCTGCGAGCCGGTTCTAGTTGTCTTGTTCCAAACTAAATAAAAGTATGAGAGCTGAAATTGCTAGTAAGTCTCAGTACTTTTCAGTCTGTATAGCAGAGTCTGAGAATCCAAGAGTTACTCATGAGCAGGTTCAGGAGCAAGACAAAGGCAGAATCAGGAAACAGTCCAAACAGTCACAGGATTGAAGAAGGCTCCAATGTAGAGGTCAGAGGGATTTTAACTTTTTGCTTCTACACCTAACAGCCTCCCTTGGCTGGTTTTTATAGCCATATGCTTAAGTGTCATGCTTACAGCTAGCTGCTTGGAAGTAATCCTGCAACTTCTCAAGCAGCTGGCATCGGGCCAGGAGGCATGCACTTTGCTGTCTCTCCTGTAGTTCATAGCCTCCATCTGTGGCGCTGTAAGGGTGCAGGTGATACTGGGGGGCTGGAAATGATCAACTGAGTTTCACCTGATGAATCAGGGTTGGAGGGTGTTGGTGGCTCTGCGCCAGCTATTGGCCGTGAATCCTGACAATCCGGCAGCTCAAAGCTGGCTACATGGGGATCCTCTTCTCCTGAGGAGTCCTCACTCTTGCTGACCCCTGGCTGACCCATGACAGCACTTGAGCAAAAAACCCAATTTTTTATTTAGGGGGGGATTTAAACCCCCAATGTACTTTTTAAAAAAGATTTCAGATTATTTTTTTTACAAACGGGGGGGGGGCCTTCCAGTTTCCAGGAAAATCTGTTCAGTGTCAGTGTGGCCTTGATCCGCATAACTGGATATTCACAGATGGGGGGCACACTTCACTACTAGATATATAGATAGATTGTTAATAACTAACCAGCTGATCATAGTTTACATTTCAAAAATGGGTACACTAATTCTAGAACACCTTTCTAGTTTGGAAAAGGAATAAAAATCAACAGCAGGGGTCTAAGAATGCTCAGAAGTCTTCATTGTATGCAAGGAAACCTGCAGCTGGTGTAATCAAAGTTGAAATTTTAAAAAGGGTTTGCCTTAGCTGTTAGTGGATTATAGATTTCTGAACCAGGAATGTTTGTTTTCCAAAACCTCTGTTTCAGTAACTTGCCCCCATTGTTAAATACATCTATTAACAGATAACACAAGAACCCCTAATCTATTTGGTAGAAAGAAAGGCTTCATATATAGTTCTGAAGAGGGATCTGAGGGCCACCATATGCACTAGAATTAGTAATGGGCTGGATGAGGTTGAACAAGCTGAAACTGTATCCTGGCAAAAACGGAGGTTCTCTGGGTTAGTAGAAAGGCAGACCAGGGACTTGAGACTTCTCCTGTCTTGGATGGGATTATTATTATGAGGAGCTCTTTACCAGGAAAAACCTGCCTTTTCTAATATAACTTTTATCCTCATAGCAACTTTATGAAATAGGTTAGGGTAAGAAAGAGTGACAAGCCCAAGGACACCCAGTGAACTTCACAGGATTTGAATGCATTCCTCATTTTTAACATTACAGGAAATCAAGAGCAACACAAGCATCTGTACTCTTTCTCCACCACCACCCTTTTGCTCAAATTGTACCCTTTCACAGCAGTGTGCTTCTTTAGCTTTGAAGAAAAAGTAAAAATAGAATTAGGGATTATTTCCAAATTTCTCATCCTTCTTGTTTCAACTAGAAAACCTTGTTTAATGATTATTTCTGTGCCATTTTTTTCTTTCCTTATACTGAATCTTTCTCATTAATATTGTATAACGAATGGTTTATATGTATAACACTAACATGCGCATATAATAGAAATGGCATAAATGTGGCCAAGAAATTGTGGTGGATTTGTTTGGGGCACCATCTGAGATAGTAAATTGACTGTTAGGTTTTAAACTGTAAAATCTGGACTTTAACATATAACTGTAATATTCTGCGGTGCTGCGGTGGCTCAAGTGGTTAAGACACTGAACTGCAGGCTGTGGAAGGTCAGTAGTTCAGCAGTTGGAGACCCAGGGTGCCGCATGATGGAGTGAGCTCCCGTCTCTAGTTCCATCTCCTGCCAACCTAGCAGTTCGAAAGCAAGAAATTGCAAGTAGATAAATAGGGACCACTTTGGTGGGAAGGTAACAGCGTTCCGTGTGCCTTGGTGTTTAGTCATGCCGGCCACATGACCACGGAAATGTCTTCGGACAGCGCTGGCTCCTCGGCTTTGAAACGGACATGAGCACTGCAACCCTAGAGTCGGATTCGACTGGCTTTCGAGCAAGGGAACCTTTAATATTCTGATATAATTATATGTTGATTTTATTGTATATTTAATTGTTGGAAGCTGCCCTGAGCCCTGCTAGTTGGGGAAAGGAGTGGGATATAAACTGAATAAAATAATTAATTAAACAAATAGACAGATGATAGACAGACAGACAGACGATAGGTAAGGAAAACAAACAATGAAAATGTGCAGAGTGAAAGGCTACGCAATGACAACAAACAAGTGAAAAATAACCTAGCTGTGCATTACTAATCAGAATGGAGTTACAACAGATACTGCTTCTCATATGGAATTTTTAGAAGAGTGCAAAAGCTTTTAAAGACAAATCTCTTAGCATGTGTCAAGAACTGTACTGATAAGATTCTATTTTGAGTGGCAATTATTTCTTTAGTTTACAGCACTATTTTTCTGTATCTGAGGTTACGTTCATAGATTACTATGTATTTGTGCTCATTTTAAAAGTCAGGGTTTTACATTATCTTTGTTTTGCTCAGTCTTGCTGTTTGTTGCTTTGGAAATGAGAGTGGTAAAATGGATTTCCCATGAAAGTTCTGAAGAGAGAGAGAGAGGCACTGGCTGCTGCAAGTAAATATCCTGTGAGAAATGATTTTGTAGCTCTTGATGCCCAGGGTAGTGTTAATCTTCTCTATCATGCTGAAGTGCATCAGGTCATCTTTCATGGCAACTACCATAAAGAGGAGCTGATTACATGTGGAGATATTGTCTCTCATTAGCAGCTTTAAACCATGGATAGAGATCAAAGTGGACAAAGTGGTTGTGTGTTAGTGTGGATGAAAGGATGCATAAGAAAGCCTAATCTGGAATGACAGCAACTGTAGGTCATCAATTGATAGTTCTAAATGAAATGTTAAGATGAGAGGCCACATGAAAGATGGGAAGTTTGATTTCTGTGTAGCCACGAAGGGGCCTTCCCTTACTTACAATGGGTACAATTATTTCTATGTGGGTGTGGTGATCATACATAGAAGGGTCCCACTAGGTTTCAACAGAACCCTCCCTTTCCTCCTCTTGGTGAATGTGAATGAGCCATTATGGGGAACATGATCTCTCTACATGGCTCTCAAATTCCTAACCACCTCTTCCCTTCCACTCCATCAAGTTTTACAAGTCCCATGGACAGAGGGAGATGTTGATGATTCCTATGGGGGACCATCCATGTATGGGCACTGTGTCCATGTAGATACACAGAAAGATTATCTTTTCTATTATTCTCATGTTTCAGATACAAGGTCAGAAATAGCAAGTGTGAATAAATATCTAATGTATTTTCTGTAGTGACTTGATAACTGTTTTGGTTTTATAGCCTTTAGAGGGGCAGGTCAGAGAGTGTTCTAATCTGTTTAGATCCAAACATCATTTCTCCCTTCATAGTTTATTAAATTATTGTGGGCAGACGTCGGATTATAATTGGTAGGTTGACAGTTTCAAAATAATATAAGTGATTAACACCACTGCTTTAATTCCAACATAAATTTCCTCAACCATAACAAAAGACTTATGTCTAACTTTTTCCATCCCCACCTGATTATTTTATCTTTTTCATAGGACAGATTCACATTCAGTTTTGAAAACATTTTCACACATGACATTATGGGTTTGTTTTGTGCCTGTGTGTGTTATGTACAAATGATGTCAATGTGGGATAGGTTGCCAGATAGGAAGTAAATCTACACTCTAGCTAATGTAGATTGTATTTGCATCATTTTAAGCACAGACTCTTTCAAAGTAGATCATGTGGAAGGCTCCCTACACTTTTGTCTTGCTAATTATCTTTCACATAAAGAGATTGCGCCTGTGATTCCAGGTCTTCTTTCCTGAACAGGTCTGTCTATCTGTCTATCTGTCTATCTGTCTATCTGTCTATCTGTCTATCTATCTGTCTATCTATCTATCTATTTCTACAGCCTCAATTTAGTCATTTTAACTTCTAGGGAGAGTTCAGGCTTAATTTGATCTGTAAAGTTCTCCTCCAACACCCCATTTCAAATGAATCAACTTTCTTTCTGTCAGCTTTCTTCATTATCCAGCTTTCACACCCATACATAGTGATAGGGAATACTATGGCATGAATTAACTTGATGTTGGTTGCCAATGACACATCCTTACACTTTTTGGGTACCATTTTATTTATTTATTTTTATTTGTCAAATTTCTACCCCGCCCTTCCAGCCAAGGCAGGCTCAGGGTAGCTTACATAAAATGGCACATAAAATTACAATAGAAACAATTAAAACATTTAAAACAATACTACGCGCAATTGATGGCATAATAAGTGCTAGTGTTATTGTCCTTGATTGTCATTGATTCAGCGGTGGCTGCCATACTCAGTTCTCTCTTCAGATAATCAGCTGTTAGATCGGGCGGTCAAGAAATCTAACGAAATAAATAAATAAATAAATGTCTTCCAGGCTAGTGACACAGGCCCTTGTTAAAAATTCCAGGGACACAGGGGTCTCTATCCTACTGCTATTAGCTGATAATGCTATTTGGCAGTGGTGGCAGCTCCAAAAGCCTGGTGGAAGAGCTCCGTTTTACAGACCCTGCAGAACTGTAAGAGGTCCCCACAGGGCCCTGATCTCTACTGGGAGCTAATTCCACCAGAACGGAGCCACCACCAAGAAAAACCTGGACCTGGTTGTCAGTAGCCTGGCCGCCTTAAAACTCGGGAGGGCCAGCTGATTCTGGGCCCCTGATCGCTGTGCTCTCTGGGGAACATGTGGAGAAAGGCAGTCCCTCAGATATGTAGGCCTCTGACCATTAAGAGCTTTAATGGTCAGAACCAGCACCTTGAAATGAATTCAGTATGCTATTGGCAGCCAGTGCAATGCCTTTAGGACCGGCTGGATGTGCTCCCAAGTCTCAGCAAGGAAAGAACATAAATGAGTTCTTATTTGGTGTAGTGGTTAAGTGCACGGACTTTAATCTGGGAGAACCGGGTTTGATTCCCCACTCCTCCACTTGCACCTGCTGAATGACCTTGGGCAAGCCATAGTTCTGGCACAGCTGTTCTCTCAAGGACAGTTCTGGAAAGAGCTCTCTCAGCCCCACCTACCTCACAGGGTGTCTGTTGTGGGGAGGGGAAGGGAAGGGAGTTTGTAAGCCGCTCTGAGACACCTTTGGGTAGTGAAGGGCAGGGTATAAATCCAATCTCTTCTTCTTCTTCTTCTTCGGAATCCTGGTGGTTCACCAAAGCCCACCACTGAGCAACTTGCATATTGGATGGAACAAGTGAGGGGAATTTACACTTTGTAACTAGTATGTGGGACAAATGGGGTCACATAACCATAATATTCGTTTAAAATTCAAAGCAATGCTCCGTCTAAACTGTGGAGTCTTGTGAGGAAAAATTTGACTTCGTGAGCTACTGGCATTAAAGTTGTGAGCATGCAATCTGGTTACTGCATAAATTAGTTTGCTCTGGAGCCATCCTTCCTGAACTAAGACAAAAATATGGGAGCTGGGGGCTAAAAAACTGAGCTAGCTCACACTAACTCATTTTAGAGGGAACACTGATTTGAAGGTATTGATTTTTTACATGTTGTCTTCTTTCCTATTATGTTGGCACTTGATCTTGTTCTTGGAATAAAGACATAAAGGCAAGTAATTGTTTTTATATAAGAAATCCATGATATCTATGTTTATTTAGAATCTGGTGCTCATAGAAATGTGAAAAATTTAATCCAGAACAGACTATTCCAAGAGCAGCAATAGTTTCAGTCAAACCAGCTTTCTTCTGAGGTAGTAAAATCTTCTTTTGTAAATGGAGATATTGTTCCTTGCCTGTCAGACTTGTCATACAAAAGAGACTCTTTCCTATCCCTTGTTACAAGCTGCCCTTTGTAACCAGAAATACATTCTGTTGGAGATGTAGAATCTTCAAGTTAAGTTAATACCTTTTAAAGATGGGATTATTGCAGGGGTGATTACTAGAGATATCTACAAGTCCTGATCCTTCTTTGATTAGAAGAATAAAGAACTCAAAGCCATTGTGCTCTGCGATTTGTGGCATGGGCCTAGTAGCATGATTTACTTTTATCAAGCTCATAATACATCTTGGTGATGGAAAAATGGTCTATGATCATAAAGAAGACAGCTGTTGAAAAGGAGAAGGCAGTCTTGCATATGTTTGCAACAGATAGTTTTATTGTGGATAGGTAAAGGTAAAGGTTTCCCTTGCTCGAAAGCCAGTCGAATCCGACTCTAGGGATGTGGTGCTTATGTGGATACTATACCATAAAAGTTGAAAACCAGGAACTGGTCTTCTTGGTATTAGATTGTTTAGAACAGACATTTATAGCATAGAAAGGTAAGGCAATGATGATTACCTATGCACATTTGAAATATTATATTTACTTAGAAGCAAGGTTCATATTAATTCAGTGCTACATAGCCTAGTAAGTGTGTGTAGCAACACAGCCTTACAGTACTGTCCTATGCAGGTCTACTCAAAATCCTACTCAAGTCTGTTCATTCGAGCTTACTCCCAGTAATATGTTTTTAGGATTGAACTATAAGAGTGTTATGCATGACACTGAAAATACTGTTTACATTACATGCATCAGTAATAGGAATGTTAAACCTACAATAGCTCGAATGTACATTTGACTTGCAATGGCTCTGTTCACATACTGTCCCTGATTAGCAGTATGCACACATGCACACAAATAATAACATGTGAAAAGACCCTTTAGAAATTGTTCAATATTATTCTGTCTACAGACTCCATTTGAAAATGGGCTGGTGGTGACTTGTAGCAGTGCTACTTCAAGGTCAAGTTCAGTAACCTGCTTAGTTCTCTTACTAGGTTTCTCTGAACTTCAAGAAAACTATGCACACAGACTGCATTAATTGTTTTGGTATGCATTTTCTTTTCAATAGAAATACATATATTTCCATAGTCCACTGGTCCATCACTGATAACAGTGATTATTGAAGAACCAGTAAGGATAGCAAAATCTGTTCAGATGGCTTCTCTCAAAGAAAAAGAAATACCTTAAGAGAAAATATATTTACTACCATTTTCTAGAAGCCTAACAGCAGAGAGACCTTCCTATGAGCACAGGTGGCCATTTTGTCTTACTGCCTAATGTGCTGTTTTTCAGCCATTCAAAGAAAACAGCCACATGCAATTGAGAATATTCACACATGTATGATCAGCACTTACTCATCCAACTATCAAGTGATGGCTTGTATGTATAAAACAGCCATCATATTTCCAACACCTCACAGAGCTTTCTCATATCATGTCATCCTTCCATTCACAGAATAACAACTTCTGTTGATGGAAGGATTCTTTCTGCTCACAGCAATTTCCTCAGTGGATGGACAGGCACCACTGGATCCAACTCAATGAAAGGCTGAAGTAGTACAACAGTCCAATTTGTTGATGCTGGCATGTACAAGACATGGGGTATGGGAAAAGTTCAAGATTTGCACTGAATGACAGTGAGGGCTTCTGAAATGAGATGTAAGGAAACAAGTTCTGTGAGGTGAATCGACTGCATGCAAGCTGCTCCTCTCATTGTACTGGACCAAAAAAAACATTGAGTTGCCCTCGTGCCTATTTTACATACTTCTGCTCCAGCTTAGTCACAGGGTCAAAGAACAGTGGATTTCCCCACCCAGGGCATGAAGTCCTTGCACTAAAGAGACTAATCAATGTCAGGTACATTCAGCATGATCAGCAGACCATGACAGGCAGAAGCATCCCATTTGGGCTTTGAGCAACTGCAAGAACAGAACAATTAGGAAAGATTGCCCAGGCTTTGTCATTCTTTGTCCTACCCCATTTCTCTTCTCTCTGGTTCAGCTCCTTTATGACCAAACTCTAGAACCCAAACTGTGTTAGTCTCATTCAGCCAATAGAGCTGTGCAATGAAATGTTGGTTCAGGTTTGGCTTGCTTTGTTTAAAACAAAAAATTCAGTGAGGGCTTCTGAAAAGACTAGTAACATTTATTTAAGTGTGAGCTTTCATGAGTCACAGGTCACTTCATCAGATATGTGGAGGAAAATCCAACTGGGAACTGTATTTAAAAGGAAGATTATGGGGTGGGGGAGAAGGTGAGACAGAGAGGCTTGGTTTGAATTCTGTCATTAAACTTTCAAGTGTAAATTCTCAATATAAGGGGGAAAGGGAGAAGTTGAGAAGGAAAGGTTAGGTGTGAATCCTCTAACTACACATAATGGTTGGTGAGAGAAGTCAGAGGTCTGAACTGATAAGCAAAATTATGAAGCAGGATAAATAGTTTGAGTTTAATCGATATTGATACAAAGTTATAGTGGGATAAAAAGAACATCCTAATTTCTAAAAAGTGGGTCCTGTAGCACTATTAGAGATTATAGTGACTAAAGAGATCCAAGTATCAGTTTAAGTCAAGATGAGACATAGTGTTTAATTTCTTGATAAATTGTAATTCATGTTGTCTATTCCTTTTGAAGTTCTTTTGGGGTGGTTGGGCATAGAACAGTGACTTTCAAATCTGTAAGTATGTCCAGGGACATTAAAATGTTTTCCTACTGGTTTCTAGATGTGATTTCTTATGTCCAATTCATGGTTGCTGGTGAGAAGGCTGCCTATAAGCAAGAAAGGGCATGCCACCCAAGCAGGGGCAACAGACCAGTCAGGCCAAGGGGAATGTCCCAGTAGATTGATGACTTGGGTGTAGCTCCCTCCCTTCTTCAGGGGCCTTACCACATGAGGCGAGACTCTCCTTGCCTCACCCCAGTTGGCCCTACAGGGGGCTAGACGTACCTTGACATGCCTGGGACAGCCCTGTGTGAAGCAAGACTTTCCCTGCCTTGCCATGGCTAGCTCCCTCCTATTTTACTTCAGTCTGTCTCCCAGTCTATTTTAAGCACAGAGCAGCCTTCAAAAAGATGTAAATGAATGACCAAAATTATTAACAAGTGAAATATTATTGAATCAAAATTGAAAGTACCTTATTTTGTTTTCATATTGCTCCTTGCGAGACCAGTCCTGTGTGACATTTTACATGCATCAAAGTACAGCATGGCTGAGCAACTCTCATGAAACCAGTACTAGCATATTCTGTTGTTAGTTTAGATTTCCCCCCCAAAAAATATCAGGACTCCATGACATTTCCAAGTGTTTTTAATCTCTTGGTGGAACACGATGACAAAATGAATGATTCCCATATGTGTCCTTTCAGTTAAACCAGTTTCAAAGTCTCTCTTCAGATTCTTTCTTATGTGCATTTCCTTCAGATTTATGTAAGATTTTGGTGTGTGAAGTTCCAGAGAGGAGCTGCCACTTCGACCACATCTAAGCAAGTAGTCATTCAGAAAAGGTCTACACCAGTTCTGGTGATCTATATCTGTTTCCCAAGACACAGTTTAGGAGGTCCTCCCTGGTGGGGGGGAGTTGTGTCAACTGCTTAAGTACGCAATTAGTATGATTAATCTTGTTCAAGAAAACAGGAAAGGGCCTGAAACAACTGGACAGAGCTGTTGTTTTTTTAAATTAAGACACATTACTTTAAAAAAGCTAATTTTTTTTGTAATCAGAAGTCTATTATGAGATATATTCTTATGTTTTGGTAACAGAACCTGTTGAATAAAGACGGGGAAGTCTGGTTTTAAACTCTTGCCAAAGTTTCAGTAGCTGCCCCGACTTTGAGCTTCTTCTTTTCCAAGCTGCAAAACATGACAAAACTCATTTGGGATGTTCTGGACGTGAAGGGGAGTTATCCTTTCCAATCCCTGTTCCTTATTCTTGTTTCCACTATAAGTGGGGCATTATACAGATTTATATAATTGTGCCTGGTGTGGAGAAAGTACACAGAGAGAACTTTTTCTTCCTCTCTCATAATATTGAAACTCAGAGTATATTCAGGACAGATAAAGTCCTTATTAACAAAATGCATAAGGCATTTATGGAACTCACAGCCCCAGGATGCAATGGACTATGGCTTAGGACTGATTCATACAATACAAAATCGTTGTAGCTCTCATGAGGGCTTTGTATCACAACATTTCTGAAAATCAGCCTTTAGACGCTTTTGAAAGGGAATTGGGGAAAAAAATCACAGGAGATGAGCAATGCTCCCTCTAAGCTGTGGAGTCCTGTGAGCAAAAATTCTACCTTGTAAGCTACTGGCATTAAAGTTGTGAGCGAGTGATTTGGCTGCTGCATAAATTAGTTTGCTGTGGAGCCATCCTTCCTGAGCCAAGACAAAAATGTGTGAGCCAGAGGCTAAAAAACTGTGAGCTAGCTCACACTGACTCAGCTTAGAGGGAACACTGGAGAGGAGGCCATCAGTGGCTATTAGCCCCTGGTGGCTAAACAGACTCACCATGTTCAGAGCAAATGCATCTGTGGATACCAGTTGCTAAGGAGAGTAAAAGAAAGAGCAAACATGACGCTGGACTTGATGGGTCATCAGTTTGATCCAGCAGGGCTCTTCTTATTTTCTTATGATTCCCCATTAGGTGGTACATTCAGCATAAATGGACTTTTGGACTACACATCCGACTAAAGGGTCTGTTACAACACAGTGACTTTGAAGTTTCTAGACATATAATTTGGGGGGGTACCAATCTGTTTTGGGATACAGACTTTTTATGGTTCTAAGGTCTCAGGCTGTGTCTGCATTTTTTTTAATTTTAAAAAAGCAATGAAGAACCAAATTTAACTCTCCCATGTCCAAACCCAACAACACTCTAGCAACTTTGTGTGATGCCACCTGCATTTATTATATGCATTATAGAGTATCTGGGAGCACTAGATAGATTCAGATCACACTTTCTTTGCATTCATCAAGGGGATTTATTTGGGGTGTGACAAATGCCATTGCCTATACCAGGGGTCCCCAAACCTTTTTGAGCCTCTGGGCACCTTTAGAATTCTGACACAAGGTGGTGAGTGCAGCCACAATATGGCTGCCACAGGAGGCAAAGGCAATTATAAAATGCTGCCACAGGAGGCAGAACTACACCTGCAGAGTGCAGGGGGGAAGAGGTATAATTTAAAAACTACACTTGGAAAGAGGATTGAGAGAGAATAAAAACCAACACTGTGGTGGGAGCTGCCACTGAAATAATGCCATGTTAATCTGCACAAGCAGTCAGAGCTCCGATGGCTAATCACAACCACCTTCTAAAACTCTTCAAGGTGTTGGTGGTGTCATCATGGCCTATACTTTGTATGGAAATTATGGGAAGGCTTCAGATGTGACATGGCAATCCTAAAGGGATAGCAGCTGCAAGGGCTCAAGAAAGGGAGGGGAAGCAAAAGGGGTGTCATTTGAGGGGAAGAATAGGCAGATTAACGGTTCTGTGAAAGCCAGACTATTCACTGAGGTGTGGGTGGGAAACAAGTTGTGAAGATATTTAGTCAGGACTGATGACCTTCAGTGCCTGGGACTTCCTGCCTTTTCCCATGCAAGTAAAGCCATTCATCAATAAATGAAAAATTACACTTCATTCTTGCACAAAGTTGCTTCTCAACAAAGAACAGGAAAGTCATTGGAGGAGGGGACCTTCCAATATATACCTCATTTCTGACTTATTTTCTCACCTTTCCATACAAATATTGTCTTTTATTTGATGGTCTAATTAATCTTTGCATTAAAGTAACCCAGGCCGCTCTACTTGTTAGATGTCCACATATTTGTCACCTGCAGATAACACAAGTGGACTCTTTGCAACTCTGAGGACATAATGGGTATGCCATCCCTCGGTGTGCTGACTCTGGAAACCTCCAGTAGCTACACTCAGGTTCATTGGGTGCCTTTTTGTCCTGGTCAACTCCTCCAGCCTGGCACCCCAAGCACATCAGCTCCCTGGCCAGTCAGAATCAGCAGTCACTTCTTTCTTAAAGCAGAGCAGAGAATACTAGCTCTTCAAGAAAACTTAGAGCAATTTCCTGCCTCTCTGTTATAGCAAAACCATGGTACACTTTGTCAATTTCAACTCTTCTTGACCACAAAGACACCAGTCAAAATCTCTTTTCCTTCTTCTTCTTTGTCCTTGTGACTATGTTCTGAAACCCTGGCCTGGCTAACCTGATCTGGTCAGATCTCAGAAGCGAAGCAGGGTTGGACCTTGTTAGTATTTGGATGGGAGACCACCAAGGAAGCCCAGGGTCACTACACAGAGGCAAGCAATGGCAAGGCTCCTCTGAATGCCTCTTGCCTTGAATACCCCACATGGTCACCATACGTCAGCTGTCAGCAACCCCCCCCCAAACTCCCCCCCACAAGGCTTTGGTCTCACTACCCATCTTAGGGTAGGAAGCCCCCATGCCAAATACTTGTTAGTTACCACACCTTATGCATTCTCATTTGTACTATTTAGAGAACAAAACAATTTATATAGCAGTATGCACATGAGCTCTTATCTGCCTCACTGAGTTTGTTCTTTCCTGAGTATTGATTAACATTGTTACTATACTGTACTAATTTGTTATGCTAAATCAAACCGATAAAAAAGTTAAAATCTACTAGCCAACGTCAATATATGTTTAACAGAAGGGGACAAAATGGCTTTATATGCCTTTACTGCAGAACATGCAGGTTACAAAAATGCTCTCTGCACATATGGTGGATCACTTTAAATTCAATCACTTACTTGATCCTGATACTGTGCATAATGCTTACCAAATTATGTTTTAAATCTACAGTCTGTCTGAACAAATAAGTTATATGTGTGCATGAACTATGTCACAATGATTCTCAGTATTATTGTTAGTAGATGCACAACTCATTTTAACCAATTCTTCCTGAGCCCTGTACCAAAGGATAGTATCATTATGTCCATAGTTCACACAGCAGTTCTGGGGCTACTGGCTTCCCCTGATTAAGGCCATCAATGAGTTTAGGGCTGAGTTGAGATTTCAAGCAGTAACTTGACAATTTCTGCTCTTTATCAATCGCTCCCCTTGCAGGAGCAGCATTTTGGGAAGCACCATAGGGGAGGTCAGAAAGATTCATTTGATGAGCAGATCTCTACTCATGGTTCTTTGGACTCAACCTAAAGTATGCAAAGACATGCAAGCTAAATCATTTAGCAGAAACTGTATCATGTATTCTGAGAGCAGGAGTTAACAAGGTAACTGATATTCATTGGATGGCATTTGATGATAGACATAATTCTACTGGGAACATATAAAGCTGCCTTATTACTGAGTCAGACCACTGGTCTCTCAAGGTCAGTATTGTCTACTCTGAGTGCCACCAGCTCTCCAGAGTCACAAAGGGAGAACTTTCATACCACTTACTGTGGGATAGTTTGCTTTTAAAAAAAACCCTGGAGATGCCTTGAATTGGAGCTGGAACCTTCTGCGTGCATAGCAGATGCTCTGCCACTGAGCTATGGCCCCACACAAGGCTATTGAAATAAATATTTGCATCGATATACAGGTGGCCAACTGAGTTAAATCAGGACTTAATAATTGTGTAGAACATGGAGCTGTACAGTCAGCTTCCAAAGGAGGCAGACAGATGGATGCCAGCCAGCTGTATGAGTGAAAAACAAAGACATGGGGCTTTCAGACTGACCCCTTGACACCTGCCTGGCATGAAACCTGCTATGTTGCTGGCAGTGGGAAAACTGGAAACAACTGTTGAGGCCTGCAGGGTGGGGGTGGGGGGTAGAAAAGCCCAGCAATTCAAGCCCCCCCCAAAAAAGTACAAAGGAGGAAAAAGGAACAAGCTGCCAGTATGAAAGCAAGATGCAAGTAGTGTAAAATTATTTCATTTATATACATCTTTAAGAAGATGATGGAGGATATTGGGGGGATCATTTGTAAGATGTAGCTGTCAGAACAGGATAATAAAGGAGAAGAGGGTTTTTTTTCAAACTAGCTTAGAAATTCTTCATGGTTATTTGCTTCAGGGCTCCTTCCAATATTACAGTGTTCTGTTTTTGTTTTGCAGACAAGTTTGTGGTAGATGCCAGAGAATAGCTAAATGCACATGTGATATTCAGTTTGTATCTTGACCTTTGTTGCTGTTTGGGAATCTCATACAGTGCATATCATAAACTATGTGAATAGAACTGTTTCCAGTACTTAGGAGTAGTTGAAAAACTTATGTTCTGATAGTTATTCTGGTACTGCATGGTCTGGTTTCACATTTTCAATAGTGGGAGGCAGAAGGAGCAACAAAGGAGGAGGATGAATCAGAAGATACGAGCCTGACAGGGACATTAAACAATCAAAAAGTTAGTGTTCGAAAAATGTAGCAGAGGCCAACATAATGTGCAGTGGAAAAAAATAAAGCAGCCAGAATCAATGTGTTTAGCTTATAGAAAACTTTACTAGAAAGATTAAAGGTAGAGTAACATGTGTAAGACAAATAACAAAAGATATTCTATATAAGCCCCATCTTGTTTCCAAGTTAGTTCATACTGTTGTGGTGAGAACAAAGGAAAGGAAATTCCCCCAAAGCCCCCATCTTCTTGTGTACATGAGAACAAACATGTACCATACTTATCCTGAATTACTGATCAGCCAATAGTCATTGACAACTAGCCTCATTATGAATGACACCTCCTCTTCCTTGGCGGGAAGAACATGCATGATAGCTAATTGGTTACATGCATTGGCAGACCCGTATCACTCCCCCACAGCAAGGCAGATTTTCCCACCAAATGTTTTGTTCCCTGCTGTGACTGAGCAGCCCCAAGTAGCGTGTTAATATTTGTATTTTTGATAGTCTGTTTGTCCCACCCTGTCACACAGAATATAAGCCGGCTTTTAGCCCAGCCTAGGAACTTAATGGGAAAAACAGAAGCCCTTTTGTTTTACCCTTTGAAACGGCACTTGAGACGGAATAACATTCAAACAGGAAAGACTTACGGTCTACGGAGCAGCGATGGTGGACACTCTCCCCACACCGGGGAAGGGCGAATCACACACCAGCAGCATGGAGGGGCGCCACCTCAATTGACACCCCTGCGGAGCCTTTGTGATAGGCTCGGGGGCTTTTGAGGGGTAGCCTCTTTGACGGCGGAATGCCAGAGAATTGAGACTCTGTTCTGCCCCAATAGTCCAGCCACTGAGTGGCCTTCAGACACAAGCTGGTCTGACTGGGACAAGTGCTGGAGATCGAGCGGAATGGCGAGCGGAAACTGAGAGCAGTCAGAGAAACTGGCCGACAATGAACGTGAGTTCTGAATAAAACGGAGTACTTTAAAAGTGATTCCACCCCACCCTGCTGATAAAAGAGACTGCAAAGAGGGACGCCTCTGATGCAAGTTAACTGCTAAGCAACACGAAAGGGGAGAGGGGAGGAAATAAAATGAATGTGTTTTGAGAGACTTATCTGATTTGCAATGTTGTTGGGCGAGTTTTTCAAGTCAGGAAGAAGCGGTAGAACTGTAAACAAAATGGCAAAAATGGCGGCCCAGCAAAGAAAGTTTAAAACAAAACCACCTGGCAGCCAGAGTCCGAAACCGGAACTCTTGGTGGATATGCTCAAGCCGGTGATGGAGCAACTCGATGGTATTAATCAGCAATTGACAGTGATGAACAAAAACTTCGCAGCACAGCAGCTCCAGCTGAATGAACTGGAGAAAAAAGTGGAGCAGGCAAACGAGAAGATGAAAGAGATAGACACCACAAGCAAGAAGCTGAAGAAAACAATGGGAGAAGTTGAAACAAAGCAAAATTGTCAAGAGAATCAAGTGTTGCAGCTACAGATGGAAAAAGCAAACATGATTCTCAGGTTCCAGGGGGTTGCTGAAATGGAGCGGGAGGATCTGAAGAGGATACTCAGCAAGTTCATAGCTCCAGTAGTAGGCGTAACAGCGAATGAAGTAGTAAACGAAATGGAGTCAGCCTATAGGGCATACTCCAACTATATTAAAAAAAATAGCCTGCCTGGAGAAATAGTGGTCAGGTTCTCAAGAAGACAAACCAGAGATGCTATTTTAAAAGCAACATCAGCAACTCCACTGAAAATGGGAAATGTAACCATTAAAACGTTAAAGGACATTCCATTTGAAATTAGACAAAAGAGAAAAATTATAAGGACTTCATTTCTTTCCTTCAAACTAATGGGATATCGTACAGATGGGCGGTTCTGGGAGGTATCATCTTTAAGACCAATGATAGAAGAGAGAAGATAGACTCCATTTTTAAAGCTAAAGAATTTCTATGACATCAGCTGGGAACAGAGGAAGAGTCCAAAGAGGAAGAAACGAAGTCTAGTGACTCTGCTACCTCTGAGGAGGGCTCTACCACAGAAAAGGGTGCAGGACCTGCCAGAGTTGTATACGATTTTAGAGACAGAAAGCCGAAGTAAAGGCAGAAGGACTTGGAAAATGGCCTTTTGTAGCTGAAGTAAAACATTGGTACACTTCTTTTAGTACACTTTTTTAAACAGGCAAAATAGTGATCTTGAAGCTTGTTTGCAAATGTTCTAGGCTTTTAACAATGAGAGATGTTTTACTTAGTATTTTAGTTACACCAACAATGTTTCTTCAGGGAGTTTCCTATAACAGTACAGTTTTTCTGAATTGGGCCTCTTTCTTTGAACACCTAACTCGCTCCTTTCTTGAAATGACAGTTTATTTCTGTCTCCTGAGTGGTCTAAAACCAATTTCCCTTCACATTAGACCCAGGGTCCTCAGAGCCAAACCACCAGAGAAACTGGGCAGGAATTAATCTTCTTCACAGAATATATAACCCTGTTCCTTTTGGCTTGAAAGGGAGTTTCAGCATACTACCCAATCACTCTCGCCAAATTACCATCCCATTTCTGGTGTCTGTGTAAAGCATACTTCAGCTTAGGCTGACATTTAGTCTCTGAATTCTGTTAAGGAATTCTTCCTCAGGATAGAAATACTACAGTTAAGGCAAAGGAGTCTTTTCCCTTCAGTCTAAGATGAACCTCTCTAACTTTTCCTGTCAGACTCACTGACTCCAAACTCTTATCAGAAACCAACTGACTGCCTTCAGAATTTTTCCAACCGACAGAACCTCCGGAATGGAATGAGCCAAACTGAACTGAACTCTCTTCAGCATTTGGTCCATCATTTTCTCAGCTGACGCTGAGACAAGGAGAAACCCTCTCCATTCCAGTGGAGTGTAAACCCTTTACCTCCCATATCTCTGATTCTGCTGTACTAGGAAACTGGTTTTTAAGTGTGATCTGTCACTCATGCTAACTAACATTAGTATACATAAACAGTTTAACTGAGGGTCTGACATTTGCAAACTCTAACAGTTAGTCAATCTTCTCACCAAACAGAACCATCCCAATTGGTGTTTCTGGTGTTTCAGCACTTGCACCTTCCTCCCATTGCCTCACTGATTTTGGAAGGGCTCTTTGATTCTTATATAAAACAGGCTCTGTTTTTGTGTAACCTATTTAGTTCTCTGTGAAAGAAAGAACAATTGCTTAAGAATCTGTTGCTGTTGCTGTTTGTTGTTCAGTTGCACAGTCGAGTCTGACTTTTCGTGACCCCATGGACCACTCTCAAATTTCTTTGGGATATTAAAAAATACTGCTGCTCTAGGGAGACCCAGTGTTCAGGAGTCCACCCAAACTGGAGTAAAATGGGGAGGTATGTTTAAACTAAATGTGTGAGAGACAGGGGAGTTAGACCTGCTTCCCTTGCTGCATTTTGCAGTTAGAAGCACATTTTCTTCTGAATGGGTGAAAAACACTGAACAGATAACATAAAAGTAAGGTGCAGGAGTGGTCAGGATTTAATTCTCACTAACACATTTTATTTTTTGTTAAATAAAGAAATCCCTACCCACCCCTGTGAAAATTCTGGGAGAGGAAATTCCCATTGCCTTGTAAAAATATAATATCTCACACAGTGAAATGTAAAGTGATCTTTGAATTGGACAGTTAGGAAGCAGAATACACTAGGGGGCAGTATTTACCCAAAACTGTCACATTTAGCTTTGCACTTGTATTTCTGTTCTTCATTTTAAAAACAAGTCCTGAACTGGTTTAGGAGACTCCAGCTAAATACCATTCCTAGTTCTTAGCTTTTGTGAGTCAAACATGCTCCAGGTTTGATTGTTTTCAATAAATCTAGATTTTTCTCCCACCAAGTTTGCAGAATCTTCACTGCTGGTTGTTAGTGGACCTGTTATGCAGATAACACTACATAATTCTATATATATAATTTCTTTATGCATTCGTCATTTCCGGCTCTCCTATTGGCTGTGTAGTGTGCTCCATCAGCCTTTGGCCCATCAACCACCACTCAAGAGTACTCACATGTTATTGGCTGGGTGCTGGGTCCGTTCCTTTCCCCCACCCACTGCCAGCCTGGACACTCTTGCCTCACAGGAAAAACTGCCAAAACAGCTGTCTCTCCTGACAAAGACACTTCTTCTTGGTTCCTTTGGGACTAACTTTTCCTTCAGTGGCTGTTGCTAGGCAACCAAACTTGGTTCTTTCAGTAAAAAGACAACGGAAGGAAGCCCTTTCCAGGTCTTTGTGGGGCCAGTCCTGACTAGGGTTACCAGCTCCATGTTGGGGGAATTCCTGGATCTTCTGTGGTGGAGTCTATGGAAGCCAGAGTTTGGGAAGGGGAAGAAGAAAAAGAAGAAGAGATTGGATTTATACCCCACCCTTCACTACCCAAAGGTGTCTCAGAGCAGCTTACAAACTCCTTTCCCTTCCCCTCCCCTGTGAGGTAGGTGCAGCTGAGAGAGCTCTGACATAAACTGCTCTTTTTCAAGAACACCTCTTATCAGAACTACGGCTTGCCCAAGGTCATCCAGCCAGGTGCAAGTGGAGGAGTGGGGAATCAAACCCGGTTCTCCCAGATCAGAGTCCACAGACTTAACCACTACACTAAACTGGCTCAATTAGGGAGAGGCCTCAGCTGAACAGATTGCCATAGAGCCCATCCTCCATTGCAGTTATTTTCTCCAGGGGGGAGAGATATGTTGTCTGGAGCTCAGTTGTGATACCAGGTGATACCACAGTCAGGGTAGCGTAGCAATAAACACATCAGAGCAGGGTCTACCAGACCCAGATTCATGCTGTGGAAGCTGAGTGGGTGATTTCGGATCAGTCACAGACTTTCAGCCTAACCTAGTTGTTGTGCAGATCAAAAGGGGAAGAGGAAAATGATGTAAGCTGCTTTGGTACCCACTATTCCTCCTGGGGAACCATTGTTGAGGGCTGGAGATCACTCAGAATTACCCAGGTGAGGGCTGGAGTTCACTCATAATTACAACTGCTCTCCAGATGACAGAGATAAGTCCCCCTGAAGAAAATGGTGGACTCTGTGTCATTATACACTGCTGAGATGGCCCCCTATGACAGCCAGTGTGACATAGTAGTCAGGGCTTCAGAGCAGGGTAGAGGCTACAGGTAGAGAGGGGGAGATGGAAAGCTGAAGTCAGAGGAGCAGATAAAGGTGGGTTGATGATTGGCTGGGAAGGAGATAGGGTTGCCAACTCCAGGTTGGGAAATTCCTGGAGATTTGAGGGGTGGAGCCTGGAGAGGGTGGGTTGGGACCTCAGACAGGTACAATGCCATAGACTCCATCCTTCAAACCAGCCATTTCCTCCTGGGAAACCAATCTCCACTTGAGGGCTAGAGATCACTCAGAATTACAGCTGCTCTTCAGATAGCAGAGATCAGTTCCCCTGGAGAAAACAGTGGACTCTGTGTCATTATACACTGCTGAGGTCACTACAGCAAATTGACACTGAGTGCCCAAGGCCAGGGCACCTTCATAGAGCCTCTTTCTGCAGCCAATTGTATTTATTTCCACAACAGGCCTTATTCCTAGTTACATATAATGACTAAGCGTGTGCCATTACTGAGATATTACATTGTTGATCTAAAATGTTTATTTTAGTACATTTGTATCCCACCCTTCCCACAAGGAGCTCAGGGTTAGGATGAGAGTACGTGACTGACCCAAGATCACCCAGCAGGCTTCCATGCCAGAGTGGGAATTTGAACCTGAGTCTCTGAGGTCCTAGTCCAGCATTCTAACCACTATACTTTATCAAGATTTGTTGTCTGTACAAAGAGTACTTTATACCTCTCATTGGAAGATGTTATGTCAAAGTTAGAAAAATAACTGCCAGTAATGAGACTCTGGAATATTAGTACATTGCAAAAGTTTCATTATTTGGAGAAGGAAGTGTAGAACTGAAAGGTTGAATATGTTTGATTATATTTTTTAATGTTAAGTATTTAAGGTATGTATATTTATGTGTAGAACATATATCTTACCACATATTTGTATATTATTTGATAAAATAAAAAAACATATTTTAAATATACAGGAAGGTAATCTTATTTAAGCTACCTACAACTCCAACACATAATTTAACACAAGCCTTCAACAACATATTTAACACAAATAGTTGATAAACTGTTATGACAACCTTTTGCATGATGAGGTATATCTATACCATTTCTGCGTATGTCAAAAACATTTCTCAGTTGTTCAAAGACACCTCCAGGATCAAAGTAAGCATTCCTGATATTCCATTTTGTATCTGTTCAGACCTGCAAATGTGTATTCCTTTAAAATACATTATTCCCAATCCAAGACTACAAAAAGAGTTTACAACAGCTAAAAGAGTCACTTCTCTAAACTTTCTTTCATACTTGAATGTGTTTTTTTTTAAATGTAGAAAAGAGCTCCCTAGATTTTGGGTTGCAGTTTTCTTCTACAAACATGGGAAGCTGCTGAAAGCCATTGATTTGATTCTGAAAGGGAACACTTTGCCATTACCAGGGTTATGGCATTCCATAGCTGGATTGTGTTCTTCAAACATAGACAGTTGATTAGGCCTCACATTTTAGTGTCATCAAGTGTCAGATCAATGGCATAACCCAATAATAGTAAAGTATTAGAGTCAGTAGTTACTATTTGTTTTGGAAATATTAGAACAGAAATAATATTCTGTTTCTAAAGATGGTAATTATTAAGGCTGTGATCAGACGTGCAGTTTGATCCGTTGCTGCTGCTGTTCCCTTATGGATTTAAAATGCATGATCAGAGAGCAAACTTTCGTTTGTTGTCCCCCAGTCATTGTTGGCCAATCCCCCCCCCCTTTACTGCGTGTTTATTTGATACCTGTGAAAGTCTGGTCCTTTTGGGCTGAGGTGGTTTCAAACTGGATTTCCTGTTGTCTGATTGCTCTGTTGTGCACCCAAGCCATCAGGCAGGTCTGACTGGTCTCTTGTTTTTCAGCTGCCATCTTTTTTACTAGTTAGCAAAGTATGCATAACTGCATATTTGCACCTCTCCCCCACACACACAGGGGCTGCTGTAAACTATTTTCTTCATAAAAACTTTCAAATAAAAATGCCCCTGTATTTCAGCTTTTTCCTGTGCTTTGGGGAAGGGGTATATTGAAAAGTTTAGAGAGGGAGAATACATGTCCTAGCAGGCTGATCAGTGCTTTTGCGTATGCCCAGAGGACAAACTTTTTAAAAAATGGCCCTCAGCCCCATGAACTACATATCCCAGGAGGCATATCAGCACTTGTGGGCACGCTCAAGGGAGAGACTATTTTAAAAAACAGCCAATGGCAACACTCCATGGTTGCCAGGTCTGATATGTGTCTGATTGATCAAGAACAGGGTAAAAGCACTTTGAAGAGTGCTAAAAGGGGTGAGTCTGATCAGTATTCTCTGTTACAAAATGCTCAGAATCAATTAGAGGTGGATTAAAATGCATGTCTGACCGCAGCCTAAGACTCAGCCAAGGATGTTTGAGTGCCCATCGGTTCAGCTCACATTTTGTTCACTGCTCACAAACAGAGAGAGGATTTTTTTTGCTGATTGTTCAGTTATTTACAAGACTTTATCAAACTATTATCTAGTTACTTTCCATGTATTCAAACAGTACAGTACAATGCAGTGCAATCAGTGGCATATCATGAATGCATGTTCTTACCCAGCCCTATAACATTAGAGGCTGTCATTGTTATTCCCAAACTAGTCATTTCTGTGGTGATGTATGGACAAATGCTCTGGGAGAATTTTGCAGCATTTAGCAATTGTTTTTTACTCATTTCCTCATATAAGCAGGACCAACAGCAGAAATTAGTTAAGGAAGTTCCATGTACATGGCCCTGGTTAACAATCAAGTTTTTTTCCATGAAGGGGAGGAGAAACGGGTGGTGAGCCAGAATCTTTATAATGCAGCAGGCCTGTGGCCACAGATGCCATTTTCCCACCTCACCACTGGAAACTAGAAGCCAGGGAGCACCATCTCAGGGGGTAGATTTGGCCGAGAGGATTTCCATTGCTGAACCTATTGGTTGTATGCCCTGTATGGATGCCCATAAACCAGGGAAATATGGTTGTCTTGTTATCCAGCCCTTGAACTCTCTCATGGTAATTTTGGTTGTGTAGAACCATGGAGTGGCAAACTCAGCCAATGATTCCTGGTTCCAGAAGCAGTTTGAAACACATTTTTGTTGGGAGTCTTAGCGTCTTTCCTCACCTGTAATTACCTGGGGCTAATTACACTATAACCAGCATGTACCAGGCAATTCAACCCACCTTCACTACCCCTTCATTACCAGCTGTAATCTAATACAGTCCTGCCATTTGATGTGCGAAGTGAAGGGCAGTGCAATGTCCAGGGCTATTTTTGGGCTGGAACGCACAGGAACGGAGTTCTGGTCCCAAGTTGGCCACACCCGGCAGGAACTCATTAGCATAATAGGTTACACCCTACAGCAGAAACTCATTAGGATTGGCTACATTAGGGGTGTGTGGCCTAACATGCAAAGGAGTTCCTGCTCCAAAAAAAGCCCTGGGTTTTGACAACAAACAAGGTAAACAGAATAAGAAGCAAAAGGTGGGTGTGGCTGGATGACCACACTTCTGGTAACATGGGGTGTAGCCTAATATGCTAATGAGCCGTGCTGTCAAGGGTGTGGCCTAATATGCTAATAAGTTCCTGCTGTTGGGTATGACCTATTATGCTAATGACTTCCTGCTGGGCTTTTTCTACAAAAAAAGCCCTGGCAATATCTCTTTATACCAAGTACACCAGTACTGTAGAGGGGGCAGTAAAGCTAATAAGGTGGACAGGTCTGATACTTTGCAATCCTTTGCATTGTTATTTCTACTACTTCTTTGATCTCAGACTGCTTTTCCTGGGGATGGGGACTTCCTTTCAGGTATCCTTTGATCTCAGACTGCTTTTCCTGGGGACTTCCTTTCATGTACCCCTCTCTCTCTAACCTTCAAGGTAGCAACATGCATTTTGGAACCTCTGTCCATCCTTAAGCTACATAGATAGCTAGAATACCTAGTATGGATTTCTTTAATATGGAGTATCTGTTCCTTTCCTAAAGCATGAAGCCACATGTGGTCTTTATTCCAAAGCAGGGTCTCCTCTGCTTGTGGCCAGCCAGCACCTGCTAACGTTTGGTCTATAGGTTTCCCAGGGGAAACTGTATCTGTCCTTCTCAGGGACACTTCCTTTGCTACAGCATTCAAACAGGAGCACGGACAATTGCTGTGTCTTCTAGGCCTCAAGCATTTCTGCAATCACTTCTTTTGCATGTATTTTGGTTGATTAATTACCCCCCAAATTAATGTGTCCCTGTAATTATTAAAGTCGAAAACTGATGCTCTAGTATTGCTTCTGTGCCAACAGGTACGAGGAAAGATCAAGGAGATGGTATTAGAAGCCTGTGTAACTTTTCATGGACAGACCATTTTATGCTGCTGTAGGTGGCGCTGGTGGTGCTGGTATATAAGAATAACTATAGGAATAGCTGTGGCAGATAGAGATAGTTCTGCACTTGAAGTTTTAGTGGTAACGAAGGATGAATTTTGCCATTGAGAGCATCATGCAAATTTGCCAGTATCAAGCTCAGGTTACCCTCAGCAATGAATGTCAATGTAGCATGATAATTTTATATAAACAAGCTTGTTTTAGAAACATCCTGGCTCAGGAAAAAAATGTTTGCCCTTCTCTTTGCCAAGTTATTTTGATGGATCATTTGATAGCTTTCTTAGATCATGGTCTATCAAAATAGCCTGACATGCTCAAAATGAGGAGGGGAGTTAATTCTTTATATGCATTCCATTGTATGAGTTTTGCCATGGCAATTATCACCATCACATATGGACACAGATATATGAATGAGTGCATTCTCCGTGAAAGACCACAACTGTGAAATGGTGAGTAAATTCATGGTTGTCATAATGATGACAATAGAACCTAAAGGGAAGGGATCATGCAAGTTCTGTGTCCCACTCCTTTCTCCTTTAATCATGAGAAATATTACCTCTGCAACAGCTCTACAGTGCACTCCCAGTGTTTATGCAGGGCTGGACTGCAACTGAGGAATGCATGCAGGCAAATTGAATTATGACATGACTGAAAATAATGATGGCACTCGGTTTAACCTGGCCGTTTTCTTTCTTCCATTCGTAACCTCAAGTATGGCCTCCGGCAGGATACATATTCTGCAGAAGGTAGACCTTCAACAGATTTTAACGAGCTTTTGTATGGAAGAGGACCACCAGAAGCAGACTGTGTAAGTACCTGGCTTTCTGTCATCATATAGGATCAGCTGAATTGAAGTTCTACTTTAGACCTCTGAAGCACCTTAGAAATCACAGCCTTCCTCTGTGACCATCACAGGCAGATATTACTTTGACAATGATCGCCATACATCAGACAAGAGTGATGAAAATGGAAAGTGGCATTTTTAATGGCTGCCAAACTCTCTCCTTACCAAGATCTGCTGACTCCAAGCCTGGGCATTTTCTGCACCCAAAGTCAGAATGTTAAAATACTGTGGGACTAGGAAGACCTGATCTCTCACTATAGCAGGAAACCTCCTGCCACTTTCCCCTTTGCTGGTGCTTCCAAGACTGCTGGGAGAAAAATGGGGATCGGGGGGGAGTGCACTAGCACTGTGATATCATTATTTCAGGGGCAGGACTTTAAGATTCTCCAAGAACTCTATGGTTGAATCCTAGACTGTCACCCCCAACTTAATGATATTGCTTTCAGGTTTTCACAGAAGTGACATCACGTGCTGGCACAATGCCAACATGCCTGTCCATACCTCCTAGTTCATCCCAAGAACTGCTGGCTGTAGCTGGCAACCCTAAGTGGGACATCACTGTTTTGGAAATAACATTTTCTTTCTTTCTTTCTTTCTTTCTTTCTTTCTTTCTTTCTTTCTTTCTTTCTTTCTTTCTTTCTTTCTTTCTTTCTCTCTCTCTCTCTCTCTCTCTCTCTCTCTCTCTCTCTCTCTCTCTCTCTCTCCCCCCTCCCTCCCTTTCTTAACTTTAAGATGTAAGTGTTTATTCTGTTACTTTTATTCAAATCTGTATTTTATGCTGCTGATATTTAAACATTGTTAGTTGGACCATAAGGAAGGCCGAGCACCAAAGAATAGATGCTTTCGGATTATGGTGCCGGAGAAGATGCTTGAGAGTCCCTTGGACTGCAAGGAAATCAAGTCACTCAATCCTAAAGGAAATCAACCCTGACTGTTCCCTGGAAGGCCAGATACTGAAGCTGAAATACTTCGGCCACCAAATGAGAAGGGAGCACTCACTGGAGAAGACCCTGATGCTGGGAAAGATTGAAGATCAAAGAAGGAGGAGACGGCAAAGGATGAGATGGTTAGACAGTGTTAGCGATGCAATGAACATGAAATTGAGCAAACTCCATAGGACGGAGGAAGACAGGAGGGCCTGGTGTGAAGTGGTCCATGGGATTGCGAAGAGTCAGACTCAACTGTGTGACTGAACTACAAAAACTCACTGGGAACATGAAGGTTAAAATGATCCTGCCATTCTGAAAACAACCAAACAAGTTTGTTTGTTGTGATAGGCTCGCCTGATACTGCTATTATGCGCTCCTTATGTTTGCAAGTGTTGTGACTATACTGTAAAATTGATTTGTTTACACAGTTGATAGACAACTGTTATATTATGTTTGTGGTGGCTGCGGTGGCTCAAGTGGTTAAGACGCTGAACTGCAGGCTGTGGAAGGTCAGTAGTTCAGCAGTTCGAGACCCGAGTGTGCCGCATGACGGAGTGCGCTCCCGTCTCTAGTTCCAGCTCCTGCCATTCTAGCAGTTCGAAAGCAAGAAATTGCAAGTAGATAAATAGGTACCCCTTCAGTGGGAAGGTAACAGCGTTCCGTGCACCTTGGTGTCTAGTCATGCCAGCCACATGACCACGGAAATGTCTTCAGACAGCGCTGGCTCTTTGGCTTTGAAACGGAGATGAGCACCGCAACCCTAGAGTCGGATTCGACTGGCTTTCTAGCAAGGGAACCTTTACCTTTTATGCGATCTGCAGGCACCCAGGTTTGTTAGTTTCAGATGCCAAGTTCATACACTTTAAGTTACACAGATTTTGTGGTAATTTGGACTCTGCAGCAGGTATTCGCTCTCTCTCTGTCTCCTTCTTCTTTGCTTTCAGTGTAATATTCTGAAGAAAACCATTATACATTGTCTGTATTTTAACAGCTGTTAGTTGATTTTGTGGTGCTTAGTTTTAATATAGTTTGTGAAGCTCTTGTCATGAACTATTGCTTGTCAGCTGCCTCAGGATCCATCTGACTGAGAAGTGAGGTACAATTTCATGACAGAAACAAATACATGTATCTGTATTCCAATAACACCTTTCTCAATCAACTGTAATTTCAACCTACTATATTATAATTTCCTTTCGCTTCCATGGTAATTTGCTCAGGAGCATAGGAGAGCTGAAGCTGCTGAACAAAACAATCATTCTGCATCACCACAAATTGATGCTCTTCAACTTCACACTAACATTTATAAAAACAACTTTCAACCCTTTTTATTCCGGTTTTCCAGAAACAAGAGATTACACAGAATAGACTCCTAAAGGAAAACGGTCATGGAGTTCCAGCTGAAGCAGCAGTTGTTCTTGAGCATTCGCTATGTATTCCAAGCAGAGTTTTCATAGCAAGACCCAACTGCAGCTAATGAAGTGCTGGATAGATGGGTAACCTTGGGGAGGATTAAAAACAGTATCTGGACTTTGGAAATGGAGGACAAGAAGCCTAACAGAATCAAAACTGAATTACAGAGAGATCACATTTGCTATTTGTATTCACTGGGTAGGTCAGGATCACCAAAACCCTTTGTACCAGTGGAACTCAAAGATACATCAGCATACATGAGTGGCCGTTGATGCTGCAATGTTACCTTTTATTTCTGACACAATGGTTGTGCATTTGACTTGATGTAGCTATAAGCTACGTTGCTCCCCTCATCCTAAGCACACCAGCTCCTGGCACAGTGAGACCAGAATATCAACTTGTTGGGGTAGCTTCTACGATTCAAAGATAAACTTGTTCTAAAATATGGTCCTTGCTTAAATCATTTGTTGTATGATGTGTGTGTGTGTGTTTTGTTCTTTACTCTGCAGTGAACAGGCATTTCAACATAGCACATGGAGATATGATACAAGAATGTCTCTCTACCCCTTGCTTATGCTCCTTGCCTATGTTACTCTGATGAAACAACAACATGGATGTTTACACTGCAAAACATTTGATGCCTTTGCACGCTGTCAGCCTATGGGTGTGTGACATAGTACCTCCACAAATATTACCTCTTTATTTTCAATAAAAAGTAATCCACAAAGCACAACAGTTTGTTCGACTTCTAATAGTTCACCCTATGCAGAAATTAAATTGCACCACAATCCTATATTATGATCTTGTTTTGGGGTGGCCATATTCCATGCACTCCCTCAGCCATTGGCCCGTCAGCCGCCACTCAAGAGTACTCACGTGCTATTGGCCAGGTGTTGGGTCTGTTCCTTTTCCCTGCCCACTTCCCCTGTCAGAATTACTGGCCAACGGCTTTCTCTCTTGATGAAGACACTTTTCCTGTGTGGGACTAACTGTTCCCTCAGTGGCTGTTGGTAGGTATCACGAAATGGCAGTTACCTGTGTTTGTAAGATGGCTGTGGTTCTTTGTTTAAAATGTTCCCCCATAAGGTTTAATTGAGCTGTTGTTCCAAAGAGGGGCCTGTAGGGGTATCACTCACTGGGTTGAATGGGGCTTCCTCATTTGCTGGCAGGTGCCCCAAGGCCAAAAAGAGCAGGAAAACAGGGAGTTTCCCAAGGGAGTCTTCGTCCCTGGGAGGCAGCAGAAAGATTCCCTGCTCTCTTAGGCAAGAGAGAGAGGCTGAAGTACAGCTGAGCCTACAACCTCCAGAGGTAGAGAGTATTGCGTGTAAGGAAAGAGGATTGCTTTTAACCCCTGTTGATTTATGTCCTGTTGGTTCATAGTGTATGCTTACTCCTACTGTGTGTGTGTGTGTGCTCCATAACTGTGTAAATAGTTAAATAAATTCTTAAATTTGGGCTAATAATCTGTGTTGTGCTCTGACTACATAGTCTCCCCCACTCTGCACAATACCAAAGGGAGGAGGTAGCCCAGGGAAGCAAGGAAAGGCCAGACCCTTGGGTTGCCAACTTTCCAGGGATCCCCCAAAGACTGGGGATTCCATCTCCAAATAGGGAGATTCGGCAAGAGGGGTCTCACTGTCCCTCTAAAAAGGCAGTGATGATTCAGTGAATGGTGGCAGCAAACCTAAGGAGTGAGATACGCCCATGGGACAAGGGTGGGAGGCAAACAGCTGAGTTGTAAACTGGAGCCCGTTTCGCCATGGTAGGCAACCAAGCTTGGTTCAGACAAAGGAAACCATGTGCAGGCCTTTGTGAGGAACTCATTGGGGCCAGTCCTGACTAGGGTTGCCAGCTCCAGGTAGGGAGATTCCTGGACATTTTCTGGTAGAGTCTATGGAAGCCAGGGTTTGGGGAGGGGAGAGGCCTCAACTGAACAGAATGCCATACAGCCCACCTTCCAAAGCAGTTATTTTCTCCAGGGGGGGAGAGATCTGTTGTCTGGAGTTCAGTTGTGATACCTGGTGATCTTTAGGCTCCACCTGGAGGTTGGCTGCCCTAGGCATAGCAGTCAGTGCTTCAGAGCAAGGTCTGCTAGATCCAGGTTCTTGCTGTAGAAGCTGAGTGGGTGATTTTGTGGACCAGTTACAGACTTTCAGCCTAACCTACCTCACAGGATTGTTGTGCAAGTCAAAAGGGGGAGAGGAGAATGATGTAAGCTGCTTTGGTCCCCGTTGCAGAGAAAGACTACTTTTCCTTCTGGGAAACCATTGTTGCCAATCTCCAGGTGAGGGCTGGAGAGCACTCAGAATTACAACCAGTGTTCCCGCTAAGCTGAGTTAGTGTGAGTTAGCTCACAGTTTTTTAGCCTCCAGCTCACAGATTTTTGTCTTAGCTCAGGGAGGAGGGCTCCAGAGCCAACTAATTGGTGCAGGAGCCAAATCGCTCACTCACAGCTCTCATGCCAGTAGCTCACAAAGGAGAATTTTTGCTCACGAGACTCCACAGCTTAGAGGGAACATTGATTACAACTGCTCTCCAGATGGCAGAGATCAGTTCCCCTGGAGAAAATGGTGGACCCTGTGGCAGTTAGGGCTTCAGAGCACAGAAGAGGTTGCAGGTGTGTGTGTGGGAAATTAAAAGCTGAAGAGAGAGGGGGTAATAAAGGTAGGTTGATGATTGGCTGGGAAGAAGAGAGGGTTGCCAACTCCAGGTGGGAAATTCCTGGAGATTTGAGGGATGGAACCTTGAGAGGGTGAGGTTTGAGCAGGAGTGCAACCTCAGACTGGTACAATGCCATAGACTCCACCCTCCAAACCAGTCATTTCTTCCTGCATAACAATTGTTGCCAATCTCCAGGTCAGGGCTGGAGAAAACTGAAAATTACAACTGCTCTTCAGGTATTTATTTATTTATTCCATATGTATCCCGCCCTCCCCGCAATGCAGGCTCAGGTAAAAGAGATCAGTTCCTCTGGAGAAAATGGTGGACTCTGTGTCATTATACCCTGTTGAGGTCGCCACAGCACATTGACACTGAGTGCCCAAGGCCTTGGCACTTTCCCAGAGCCCCTTTCTAGAGCTCATCGTATTTATTTCCACAACAAGCCTTATTTCTAGTATAGATACTAAAATATAAATCAGAGACTTTCAAAGAGATACCTAATAGTAAAACAATACAATGATATGTTAAAATATTCACAGAGTATGTACTGGAAGATACCTCTTAATCCACCTGTTAATGCCAATAAAAGAAGAACACTGAAATGCGTGGATAAGTATTCTCTTTTCCCATAAGCTGTGGTTGTGCCTGAGAGAAATGTGTGCAGATGAGCCCTCTCCCATCCTGTACATCTCTTGTACTATAAAGACTTCTGCTTTTTCTTTTTTTCCCCCTCTGGAAATTTTTGACTCCATGCTTGGTATTCAATATGGCAACTCCTAGAGTTATATAGCTGAAGGCTTTTTAAAGCCGTGGCAAGGGGTTGAGAATCTCCTTTTATTTATCTTGCCAGGAAATCAGCAACCATTTCCTTTAGCTCAGCAATATTTAGGACAGCGCAGTAAACTTGATGCTGACAGTATAGCTCCCGGAAATATTTACTTATTATTAGACTGGTAACACTTGTTGCAAAATAGTGGGTTTTTATGATCTCATGCTGAGCTTGCTTCAGTATTAAAATACAGACTGAGAATTCTCAGGCTGTATGTAGGGATACAAACTTGGAAACAACTCTGCAGCACATTAGAAGAAGAGTTCATTTTATACCCCACTTTTCACTACCCAAAGGAGTCTCAGAGTGGCTTACAATCGCCTTCCATTCCTCTCCCCACAACAGACACCCTGTGAGGTGGGTGGGGCTAAGAGAGCCCTCAGAGAAAACTGTAACTGACCCAAGGTCACCCAGCTGGCTGCATGTGGAGGAGGAGTGGGGAATCAAACATGGTTCTCCAGATTAGAGTCCACTGCACTTTAACCACTACACCACAGCATTAAAGCTTCTGTCTCCTGAGTGGGAGAACAGGAATCATGAGTTGTAATGAAGGAAGACCTGAGTGTCACTTGCAGCCTGAACAACACATCTGTCCCAACACAGATTGTGGCCAGCCAGAACACCCTGCGTGGCCTGCCAGAGATAGTGTGCCACTTCTGCCCTGGACGTATTTACTTCCTGCCAGGCCGCTGGAAGCTCCCCACCTCCGACCAGGCCCCATGGGGCAGCCCAGTCAGCCACACAGATCATCAAACATCCTTGTGTTGCTGTTTAGAAAATTTAGCATTTATTTATTTACTTACTTACTTCATTTATACCTCGTCTTTCTCCCCAGTTGAGACCCAAAGCAGCTTACATCATTCTCCATTCAGTCGTTTAAGGCCGAGAGTATGTGAGTGGCCCAAGTACCAGCACATTTCCTTTGCAAAGTGGGGATTTGAACCTGGACCTTCTAGATCCTAGTCTGACACTCTGTTAACTACACTACACTGGCTCTCGCAGTCTAGAATTTAAACACAGGCCGAAAATTGAACGGAATTAGTAATGGAGAGCCCCACCGGCCTTCCTCAAGTTTTAATTTGAAACCTCAACAGACACACGGCATCATTAGTGCCATGAGAGCTGGACTTTGGGCAAAAGACTGAGGCTTCAGCCACCTGGCTCATCAGGGAGGGCCCCAAATGTATGCTGTCACCATAGCCAGGCAAGTTCCACCCAGTTCACCTCCATCTTTGGTTGAGGCAGCAGGCGCCCATTTACGGCCTCCCTGAGGTTGCTGTCACCCATCTGTCACCAGTCTACTGACCCCCCGACCACTGGCCTTTAACTCATTCTACCATCGGGCCTGAACTTTATAGCCAACTGATGCTGTTCCAAGCAGTACCCATTGTTTTAATTGTTATAATGTTTTATCGTGTTTTAATGGTTAATGTTTTAAACTGATATTGTATTTATTCTAATGATGTTACCCGCCCTGAGCCCGCCTGCGGGATGCGTGGGATATAAATGCAAATAATATATAAATAAATAAAATCTTTATTCCTGCACTTCTTTCCCCTTGTGGATTAAGGTAGTTCCCACAATGCTGGACATTAATGAGGGGGCTCCTAAACCATTACGTCCAGAATAAAAAAATTACCTGACCCCATCAGTGATCATCGTACACATTAACAATGTTTTAGTAGGCAGTCTTTGCAGTGTTTGAGATGGAATTTGTAGATATTGTGACATTATACAATAATCTACATTTTATAGGCATAGAAGGCTTTTCAGTACAGTCTCAGAGACCTCCAGCTCTATTCCTATCCCCTGGGAATTTTGTGATGTAGTATCACTATCAATCTGTCCCATTGTTTTAAAGTTTATAGGCCTTAATAGTCCTTTCTGACCTATTTTGCCTTTAGCTATGAGTCATTGCATACTGCATTCCCAATGTTCTTTTACCATCCAGTTCAGCAGCAACAAATACTAGTTTCCTGTCACAACAGACCCAGTGTTATTTACCTCACACTATTAAATTAACTCCTACAGCATGAATTCTCAGTCTTCTTGGGACTAGAAACTTGAAACTGTATGAACACAATGGATGAAAGTGTATGAACACAAAATGTTGGAGATTCTTGGCATGGGCAAACCCCCAGCCATGGCCCACAGTAGTATTTTTTAAAATAATACTTTCCCCCCAAAAAGCACAATATATTCCCTTGCCCAGTGATGAGGGGAAGGGTAAGAGCCCTCTTAGGGTACTGATAATGAGATCTGTAGTCTAGCAAACAGAATGAAGCAGCAGACAAGCTGAGTCCACTCAATAACAGCCTGCATGCCTGTTCCCAGGTCCCAAATCCTGAGTCCTGGCTAGGGGATACGCACAAACCAGCTCACAAACTAAAGTTTGTGATTAATTTTGGCCGGTTCATGGTTTGCAACTGTCAGCTGAAGCTGCCATGCCTTGGAATGTGCGAGGGGGTGCCTGGTCGCTCTCCGGCACACTCCTCCACCCCCGCGTCTCTGCGGCCTTTGCTGTCTGCCTAGTGGCCTTGAAGGCTTGGCTCTCCCTTGTCCACTTTTCCTGCTGGGAAACTAACTGCTGCTTTTTACCCGCACTTGTAGGTGCTTGCTTATTGGGTTTGTGATATCAGGGGGTCTGGTTTGAAGGGGGTATATCTATAACCACCATTTTGCTTTTGGTTATTCCTGACTCAAGAATTCATTGTGCCACCAGTACTGACCTCAATAAACTGGACTTTATCTAGGAACGTTGTTGAGTATTTGATTGGGAAACCGGACAGCAACATCAAGTCCATGCGAGGTCAACCAGCACAAACTTTACATGAACTTTCAAGCTGTTCATGGAGGTACATGCTGGTTTGTGAGCTGATACATTTCCAGACAGATTGTCTCCACTCAATCAAAATGTTTACAAAACTTCAAAGCAACAACTTGGAGGGCATGTAGAGGAGCATTCAGGGGAGGTCCCCTGTAACTTTGATGTCTGTAGCTTGCACATGATCTGTTCTATACATTCCTGAACCTCCTGAACCTGTGCTTGTCAAAATGACTGCCATTGTAACAGGTGCAGGTTCAGGAGGTTCAGGAGCAATGCTCCTTCTAAGCTGTGGAGTCTTGTGAGCAAAAATTCTACTATGTGAGCTAGTGGCATTAAAGTTGTGAGCGAGTGATTTGGCTACTGCATAAATTAGATTGCTCTAGAGCCATCCTTCCTGAGAAAAAACAAAAATGTGTGAGCCAGAGGCTAAAAAACTGTGAGCTAGCTCACACTAACTCAGCTTAGAGGGAACAGTGTTCAAGAGTGTATAGAATGAATCCTGGACAAGTTAGAGACACCAAATTTACAGGGTATCTCCAGCTGACTCTCCTCTACCTGCCCTCCAAGTCTGGTAAGGATTGTGTTTACGGAGTCCAAGTTACAGTCACCCCAAGAAGGTACCCCCAGGAAAGTGCCTTCTGGGGAAATGACTGCCTCACCAAATTTGGCGGGCAGGTAGAGGAGAGTCAGCCAGAGATTCCCTGAAAGTCTGGTGTCTCTAGCGTACCAGGGAAGGCATTCTACCACCTCACGAACTTCACAAACTGAAGTCTGTGATGGTCCGTAGTTTGGGAAACCAGGATTTTGTGGCTTGTTGGGGCAAAAAAATTTTCCTGGTGGGACTGAAGTTCTCAGTGCAGAAAGAAAAGCCAGAATTCTGAGGATTATGACTCAGTTACTGTGGAATCAAGCCTTTTCAAACCAAAACATAGAGGCTTCTGCAAATCTTAGCCCCAGAATGTGACAATAGCCAGCTGAGAAGGGGAGGGGGGATAAATTTTCTTGCAGATAGTAGATATGGCATTGGAAATACTTTTCTGGGTTTGGCCAGTAAACTCACTCCAATTTATATAAAAACACATAAAACTTTACCAGGATAGATCTCTAAACTGCAAGCTGTCAACACTTTAGATGGCAGTTCTCAGCTACTGCAACTGAATCTCTTCTGCCAGCTTAAGCAACAGTTCTGATAACAAGCCCAAAATAGGACCCACAGTAAGTAGGAAATACCAAAAATCAGCAAATACTAATTTGCTACAGATGATTATAAAATATCTCAAATAATTTTTATATATATCAAAACATCTAAGTATCGTCTCTTAATATATCACAAAAGATATTGCACAACCCCTCCCCTGGTCTTCCAGTGCCTGATCTCACACTTGGTATCACATTGTCCACGGCTTTAAAGGAACATTCCAAAACCAGTTAATATCTGCAAAGCTCGTTGATTACTCAGATGTAATAATTATGCCTTGGTGAATTTACTTCATTCCATCATCAGCTGGCTTCTTATTTGTACTACACATTGGTAACTAAGTGGGGTTGCAGGAAAAAGGTGGACACACAAAAGTATAATTGCACTATATCAAAAGAGAGCAGTAGGGAATTGAAGGTTTCAAAAGATGTGGCCAGAGCCAAATAAGCCCAAGTCTCCAGGTGAGTGCAGGTGAGTGATTCAGTTTAAGATTCCCTCATTTGATTGAAACAATTGCTATATAGCAAAGCAACCAAACCCTGTTCTACCTAAGTATGTCTGTCTTAAATTACTGGGCACAGCTACTTCCCTTGGGTAACACCTGCTCCCTTTGTTGCTGGTTAAACCCATGTCAAAGCAAAGCTCTCTTTATTTAACCCAGCTTTGTAAAATAAAAAAACAAAAACAAAACCCTTTTTGATCCTTAAAAAACCTGGTGCTGCACTGAGCAATGACAATTACTGATAAGGCACTGCACTGATGCTGTTTATGATCACAGACCTTGCTCATGGTAAACAACCAGACATCAAAAGAGCAGAAATGGCAAGTTACAAAACACAAGAAGGTAAGAACAGACCAAAAATCCATTTACTCCAGCATCCTCTTTCGAAAAGTGGCCAACTAGATGTTTCTGGGAAACCCTTTTTTGTTTCCCAGCAATTGGTATTCAAGGGATACACTGCCTTTGAACATAGAGGCTCCATTTAGTCATCGTTTTTCCCCTTTTCTTTTTCTCCTTCAGTGTGCTGCTCCAGCAACCAAGGGCTGTTCAGCACCAAGGGAGTTCTCTCCTGAATCCACCCGGCAGCATGAGCCAACGGTGGGCTAGCTTGGCACACAGCCTTTCATCCTTAAATGCCTCAAGTTGCTTCCCAAACAGCCCAGATTTAACCACCAATCTACACCAAATCTAGTTAGAACCTTGCTACCATGGCTAATACCTGATCATAGACCTGTCCTTCATGAAGCTGTTTAAAACCTCTCCCCCCCCCCAATTTTTTAAAGCCAGCAAAGCTGAGACCCATCTTATGGCAGCAAATGCTATATATTAATTATGCATTGCGTGAAGAAGGGGTGTCCTTTGCCTGTCCCAAATCTACTGCCTATCAATTGCATCAACTCGTAGTGCAAGTATCAGGAGAGAGGTTCAAAAAGAGATCACACACTATCTATAAAAACAATGCAATCACTGGAAGGATCTACGTATTACAGCAAGACCCTCTTCTGTACCATTTAAAGCTCTGGGGTTTACATGTGGTTAGATCTGATTTGCCGTATTCCACATTCTAGGCTGCCCGCAAGTGGGCTCAGAGCAGATGACAATAGGAGTTAAAACATTTCACAATAACAATTAAAACATTTCGTATTAAATCTTCCACAATAAATAGTTAAAACAGATTAAAACAAAGCTATAAACAAGACAGACAGCATGGCAGTTTGGTATGGTAGTCATGCAAACTGGAGCCACTAGGCTGTAGACCAGACTATGTGTTTTCACCTGATGGGCTCTTCCAAGATGGAAGGTTCAGCTGGGGAGGCCTATAGATGGAATGATTGGATGCTTTTAAACAATTGACAGATTGCAATATTAAATATTGAAAAGACACAGTAGAATCCTTCTCACTTCCTTTTGCAAGTACCTGTTTCATCAGAGGTACAGGTACAAGGTCATATGAGGTCACTTTCAACTAACACCAGGACGTCATGTGCAGTGCCTTCATAGGAACACCCATCCTATCTATCACTATGAACCAGTGCTGATGTTTACCTTGGTTAGATCACCTGTGCTTCCCATGAAAGATGAGGGAAGAGAATGGCAGTTAGATAGGGTCAAATTTGATAAAAGAGATGAAGACTAGGGAATGATACCGCCCTTGTCAGGTATAGGTAGCAGTGCACAGCAGAAAAGTATACATTTACTTCAAATTCCATTGAAAATGTTTGGAAGGCGCATTAGTCTGTTATTTGGGTGAATGTGCACTGGAGTGGAACAGCAGTCTTGCCAGAATATACCCAGTAACTATGTTCTGGGTTCTTGTATTTGTGCTACAGCTTCAAGTCATACAGTTCACTAAAATAAAAAATGTGAAAAACTGTGTTTCAGCACGTAGAATTCCACAATTCCTTGTCAAGCAGTGAGCAATAATTTCTGAACACTTGCAAAGAGAGCAAAAATCTCATATTAGCCTCAAAATTAGAAAACCACCATTTACATAACAGTCAGCTTCCAACTGTAAACAGATGAGAAAACAAATATGTCGATGGCACACATTCCAAGAATGAACGAAGCCAAGCTTTTGATTTGCTTGGTTTGCTGCTGTCTGAATTGAACAGCTCAGCAGCTAGGCGGTAGCTCTGGCAGTAAAGGGAGAAAAGTACTTCTTTCTCTGCCTGCTCTATCCCATGCATAATCTTATAAACCTCGATCATGTCACCCTCTGGCAATAGAGTTTCACTTTCTCACCTTGCAGGGTCTGTTGCATCTGTGGAACAGGTGTAATAAGTTGTCCCCCAGGGTCATAGATGATTGGGTCAGGTAATTAAATAATGTGGTAACGCAGCAATGCACAAAATAACAGCAATAAATGATGATAATAATGAGATAATAATAAGGAGATGTGGGTCAGGTAATTAAATAATGTGGTAACCCAGCAATGCACAAAATAACAGCAATAAGTGATGATAATAATGAGATGATAATAAGGAGATGATAATAATAATACTGAGATGATGACAGCTGGTGTGGTGTAGTAGTTAGAGTGTTGGACTAGGATCTGGGAAACTCCATGTTTGAATCCCTACTCCCTACTCCTACAGGGTTGATGTGAGGACAAAATGGAGAAGAGGAGAATGATGTAAGCTGCTTTGGGCGTCTTCCCCTCAGAAGATAGTTGGGGCTATAAATTAAGTAAATAAATAAATAAATAACACAGACTGAAACAAAAATGAAATGGTAAAATCACTGGCTGACTGGTTGACATACCCACTGTTTATTTATATGATTGGTTGCTGAGCAGCATGGAGTGAAACTGGTCTGTGTGGGGAGGGAGAAACCAGAACTTTCACTAGGCTGTGGGAGAAATGAATGCATGCACCTAAAACACCACTGACTGTACTGTACTAGCTGAATACAGCACAAGCTGCTTGCAAACAGTTGAATGTCCCATGCAAAACTGACTATTTTCTTGCAATCAGGAGAGAGACTATGAGCCAAGACAACAGGTGTTTAAGCATCACTAGCTAGCTAACACTGCACAAAAATATTTTTAAAAATCAGAATGAAGATCTTGAATTTTCTCAGATATTGTGCATTGCAATGTGTATATTACAAGGCTTTTGTATTTCAGTCTGTGTTAAATGTATACCTGTTGAAATGCAGATTATGTTGAATACATATCATTTATTTACCCATCTCTGTTTCTGCTGCTGGACTTTGTGCTGTTCTAATGCACCTGGGAAGCTGTTTCTCCTGGTCAAAACCACTCAGACTGTATTCCCTTCCCCATCAATGTTAACATGAATATGCTTCTAATTTTCTCTTATGGATTACTAGTCACATTAAGAAATGCTACACAATAAAAGTTGCACTTTGTCATGTCGTTCTAATGTACTAATAATAGTACATTACAATAGTAATAGTAATAACAAGTGGGAATCTGCAAGGAATTGTGGAGTAAATTTCCCTCTCCCCCACTATTTCCTGTTTGGTGTAGTGGTTAAGAGTGGTGGACTCTAATCTGGAGAACCAGGTTTGATCTCCTTAAGAGTGGTGGCTCCTCCACATACAGCCAGCTGGGTGACCTTGGGTCAGTCACAGTTCTCTCAGAGCAGTTCTCTCAAGAGCAGTTCTCTCAGAGCTCTCTCAGCCCCACCTTCCTCACAGGGTGTCTGTTGCAGGGAGAGGAAGGGAAGGAGATTGTAAACCACTCTGAGTGAAGGGTGGGGTATTAATCCAATTCTTCTTCTTCTCCTTCTGCTTTCTCCTCCTCCTCACCTTGTATGGGGCTTAGGCAGGTATTTCCATCTGCCTGGCCTTGCCAGGGGTCAGGCAGGGCTGAGAGATGCCTTCTGCTTAGCCTTGTGTGGGTCAGGCCAGATGCCACCCTCTGCCTCACTTTGTGTGGGGCTCAGCCAGGCCAGACGCTGCCCTTTGCCTTGCCTTGCCTTGCCTCATACAAGGCTTGGCCGGGCACCACCCTCTACCTTGCCTTGCCTCACCTGGTGTGGAGCTCAGCCAGGCTGGGCACTGCCCTCTGCCTTGCCCTGAACGGGGCTCAGCCAGGCTGTTTCCCCTGCCTCACCCCAGGCTGGCTGGATGCCATCTCTCCCACCTTGCACAGAGCTTGGGTGGGTTGGGCTCAGCCCTTTTGTTTCCCCCCAGGTGTAGGGGGAGGCCACTGGCCCAGTTGGAGGCATCCAGGTGCTCTTAATAGTAAATCTGGGCCCTTCCTATAAGGCAAATTAAGTTAATACTGTGTAAGTGGCCCAAGATTGCTCAATAAGTTTCCAGGGCAGAATTAGGATTCAAGGTCATAGTCTGACAATGTAACCACTATACCACACTGGCTTTAATGGGGTGGTTGCTGTTCAACAGTCACAAGCAGCTGGGAGAGTCACACAAGTCATGGGGTATAAAGTAACCCAGTGGTTCCTGCTATGAGTCCTTGCTCAAAGGCCAAAACAGCCCTGGAAAGTGCCAACCCCCGCCTTTTAATGAAAGAAACCAAGCCTGTTGGGGTTGCTTAGCAACAGACACTGAGGGCATCCATTTCATAAAGCTACAGATGCACTTTTTATCATTTGGGATTTCATTAAAATCCTCATTTTTATTTTTATTTTTAGATTTCAGATTTTTCTGCAAACCTGGGGCATTTTTCAGATTTGTAGAAAGATTTGTCTTGTCTGTTCATGGGTCCCGTCTCTAGATTTAAGTATCCTTTGGCCCATCACTGCTGTCATCCCCAGGGCCTCTATGGCTCCTGCCCTTCATCGCTAGATTTAAGTATCCTTTGGCCCATCACCGCTGTCATCCCCAGGGCTTCTATGGCTCCTGCCCTTCATTGCCGACAACCAGTGTTCCCTCCAAGCTGAGTTAGTGTGAGCTAGCTCACAGTTTGTTAGCCTCCAGCTCACAGATTTTTGCCTTCACTCAGGAAGGAGGGCTCCAGAGCAAACTACTTTATGCAGTAGCCAAAGCGCTCGCTCACAACTTTAATGCCAGTAGCTCACAAAGTAGAATGTTTGCTCACAAGACTCCACAGCTTAGAGGGAACATTGCCGACAACTCCAGCGGGCCCAGAGCTGCTCCCAGCTTCACCTCACCGCAGCTTCTCTCCCCCATCACCACTGCCGATGCTGGGGATACCATTGTTCCCCTCAACCATTGCCCTCAATTATCACCAGATCCAACATGCCTCCCAGCCTCTGTTTAATGTCAGTATGACTCCGCTCTGTAGATTTAGATATCCACAGATAGTGGCCACGCTTGAGAAATATATAGACCTTGTCTGTTGCATTGCAGAGCAAAGTTATACATACTTCGATAAAACCATTTATTGCTTTAGTGTTGGAGTAAAATCTGTCATTGCACCAGGCAACAAATTGTCATATTGACATGGAAAACTTTTATAAAGAATGTGAATGGATTTATCGGTGGAATGGGACAGAGGGAACAGAAAAGAAAGGAAGGCAGAATCTTCAGGTCTCTGTTGCAAGTTAGTAGAACTGTCTTGGAGTGCAGTTTCACTATGTTTAACTTTTTTATTATTCTTTCATAATGAAACAGACTTTGTTTTCATTTTCTGTTGCAAGGAGTACACAAACTATTACTTCCTTTCTTTTAATGAGAAGTTTTACCATCTTTACAGGAGGGCTTGGAAACTCATAAAAAAGAGTAGATAGTATTTTATCTTTAACAGATAGCCTTTTCAAATATTTCCTTTTCCTTGGGTATACAGTCCACATAACTGCTGTACTGCAACTTATTCCAGAAGACTAGCAGTGTTAGTCTATTTCAGCAAAAATAAACAGGAGTTTTGTGGAATCTTAAAAGCTAATTTTTAAAAAATTCTAGCCTGAGACTGTTGGGGGGAAACAACTCTTAAATTTAAAACAGTGCACATAAATTTAAAACAGTTCAAGTAAAAATATTATTTTGCTGGTACTGTCTGGCAATCTGGAATGGCCCATCTATTAATAGGAGGGAAGATGCATCTTCAAGACAGCCCAGTGAGATATTCAGCTTGGTCCTTGGCCTCTTTTATTTCATAAGACAGAAAATGTCACTCAGCTGTAAATCAACAATGTTTTTCTCATGTGGTTTTCTTACCAGCAAAGTACAAAGTCCTTTGGAAGAGAGATCTATGGCTAATTATGTCAAAGAATTTCAGACCTAAATGTAGGGATCCCAAGTCCCCCCGGGGGGCGGGGAAACCCCCGCCCGAGAGGCCCGTTCCCCGGTGGGGCCGGATCGGGCCCCGGGGGGAACTCCTCCCTGACTTGCGTGTCACCCGGAAGTGACGGGAGGACGCCGGGCACGCTGGGGACGGGGCCACGGCTATACAAGGGAAAACTCTATGTAACACATAACTGAAAGCATTGCTGCTCTGCGGAACTGCGCATGCGCACAAATGCAAAACGCTTGCCACACCGCTTCTTTGCCATGTTCCAGCATCACCGTGTGATTGCCAGCTAACAGCCTAAGTGTGATGACTCAGGGGACCATGTGATTGGGCTACCGCACTTTATTTTGCTCTGGGGCAAACAGCCACGCCTCCCCCCTGTGTTATCTGGCCCGTGTGACCGGGGCCTCTAATGGTTTTGTTTTTGTTTAATCCAGGGCTTTTTTGTAGAAAAAGCCCAGCAGGAACCCATTAGCATAATAGGCCAGACCCAACCACATAAACTCATTCGCATATTAGGCCACACCCATTACAGCACAGCTCATTAGCATATTAGGTCACACCCAACCACGGAAACTCATTCACATATTAGGCCACACCCTGACAGTACAGCTCATTAGCATATTAGGCCACACCCCATGTCTTCCCTTGGCTTTCCTGGGCAAGCCCCCCCCCCTTGAAGGGAAGGGAAGGCAGTTTAAACTGCCTTCCCTTCCCTTCAAGGGGGGGGCTTGCCCAGGAAAGCCAAGGGAAGACATGGGGTGTGGCCTAATATGCTAATGAGGCAACAGCCAAGGAAGCGGTTGAGTGGAGGGTAGTATCTCCCCAGCCTTCCCGCCTTGGAGCCGCCTCCAGGGCTTTTTTGTAGAAAAAGCCCAGCAGGAAGCCACGCACGCAGAGGTTTTGGCTGTAGTGGGCGTGGCCAACTCTGGAGCCAGCCGGAACTCCGTTTCTGTACGTTCCAGCCAAAAAATACCCTGATTTAATCACTATCTAGTACATTTTAATTCTACTCTTCCTCCAAGGAACCAAGAGCAGTATATATTGTTCTCCCTTCCTTATTTCATCCCCACAACAAACCTGTGAGGTAGATCAGACTAAGAGTGTGACTGGCCCAAAGTCACCCAAATTGCTTTATAGTAGAATGTAGATTTGAATTCAAGTCTCCTAGATCGTAGTCCACCATTCTAACCACAACACCATGGTAAGTATTACCTTTCAAGCCTTTCAGTTCCATTAGAGATTAATCTATTTAAGGTATTTCATACAGGAGACAATCAATGACATTTACAATCAGTGGATTTATGGCCATGGCTATAAGGCACTTCTGTATTTTCCAACAGCAAGCTATAGCATTAGGAGGGAGCCATTGCCAAAATTCCTCCACGGCTGCTGCTGACTTCCAGGACATGTTACTTCTTGCTCACTTTCACACTATGAATATCTCTTTAGGATATTATTGGTAGTTGTTTCAAGGCACTTCCATAACATCTCTACCTGACACTTGTAACACATATTTCCATCTGCAACTGGAAGCTTCTTAGGTGAAAGTTTCTTCTCCCAAGACACAACAGAATGTGCATTAGCATTTCTTAGTGTGTATTAAGATCTCCAGCCATAATACTGATTCCATTTACTTCTGCTAGCACTGGAACTGAAATCTAAGTTCCACCCTTGACTAATGTGGCTAATGGATTTTTCAGACACGATGCATTTCTCACATGGAAAGCACTTCTTGCAGGACATTGTGGGAAATTACATGTATGATGATACGCCCTCTTTTATACAGTTTTTGATTTTTAGAGGCGAGAAACTTTCAGCAGCTTGATAGAAGGGGAAGTTTTAGTAGGATCATCAAGATGCTCAGGGTTATGCATAGCAACCAAATGAGGATCTAATGTTATATACTAGCATTTTTTTACAATAAGCATTCATTACTCTGATCAAAGCAATTTTCTAGACCATGGACAGAACAATGGTCCTGTCAAAGTGTCATGGGGAAGACAGAAGGGTACCTACAAGGAACTGACAAGCTGCCCAGAGAAGAAAGTAACAAATGGAGGGGCTACAATGCAGGCCCATAGCTAGAGTGGGGCATCTTGGGGCTGGGCCCCCTGACTTACCGCCCAGGCCTCCCAACTTCCCATCCGGCCAGTTTATCTTATTTTATTTTTTGTGCACACCATGGCCACACCAAGCTGAGCTGTCGCCCTACCCTGCCTGCCTGGCGGCAGTGTACCTCTGACTGGCTGGCTGGCTGCGGGTGATGCATGTTACAGGGCACATATGCTCCCTACTTCAGCCATCTCTCTCTCGTTGCTTTTAAAAAAAATTGTCTCTCCCATCACTCCTGACACAGTGCCTCCCAACTTAATGCCCCCCCAAAGTCAAAAATCCTGGTTATGGCCCCGCTGCAATGGCTTGCCAAGATTTCAGTTGTCCACTTAGCCTTCTTTAGAGAGTTGAGATCTTGATAACCTAATTATATGTGGTGCAAAAACCCAATATTGCCCCCTTTCCCTCCTCTTGGGCTAAACATCTTCCTAGTTGGCAGTCAAGAACAGAGTGAACTGTATTGCAGGAATTTCATACAATTGTACAATAGCCTATAGAAACGAGATCTCAATATATCATCTTTTTCCAGGATTAGAAATGTACTATATTCTTTCTTCCTGCCAGGGCTGTCGCTTAGAAGATGGACACAGAGGGGTCATGGCAAAAAAATATAAAGGAAGCAGAAGCTCCAAGAACAGAGAATTCAATAAGTTCTGACCCTACCGCCCCCGCACCCCCCAAGCTAGCCAGCCATGGGATCTGCTATTTATCTGAGTGTGTCACTGCATTGACAGTGAAGGAAGATTGTTAGCAGAGATCAGTAAATACACTTTGTGAGTTATTTCACTGAAAACAAAAAGGTGAATGGGTCAGCCACTAGTGAGGTATTTGCTGGAAGGCAAATTAAGTCAGTTACCTTAAGTCAATTACTTTAATTGATTAAAAACCTGTTGATTGATTAAAATGCCTCTAATTGAATAGGAAATAGATTTTTTAAAAAATTCTTATTATTTTTAATGCAAGTACAAAAAACCTGGGTGGCTGATGCCATCTTAGGAGAGGTAGCATTTGGGGGGATTTGTAGAGCAAAGAGGGAAGCAGTAGAGCAACTGCTTGGCATGCAGAAGGTCCCAAATTCAATCTCTGGCATCTCCAGTTAAAAGAAGCAGGTAATACGTGATGTGGAAGACGTCTGCCTGAGACCCTGGAGAGCCGCTGCTTGTCTGAGTAGAGAACACTAACCTTGATCGATGGATCCTCTGATTCAGTATAAGGCTTCTTCGTGCATTGGTGTGTGTGCATCTGCATTTCCACTCCATTTGACACCAGAGAGAATGTTTCTTCTGGGGAACTGGAGCTTGGCAGCCTTGTTGTTACTTATTGTTCAAGTAAGGGGGCGAGCATAATATATTATTTTATGATTTCCAAACATAATATAGACCTGGTAATGGAATTCTCAATTGGGCATTTTCTGCTAGCGACCACTATCCACTTCAGCTTTTTCTTTTTTCTGATATCCCTTCCAAGTTTATAGAAAATAAAATTACAACTGTTGTAATTAGTAAAAAGTGGGGTTCTCAAGTAAATAGGGATTGTCAGAGGATATTGGGGTCTGAAGAAGCTAAAGTATTACAAACTTCTATAGTTCAATCTGATAGTATAGAGAATTCTACCAAAAAGTTAGATAGTTGGCCTTTTCCCTCCTGCTTTAACAAAGGCCACTTCCACATTACAGTCATTCCCATCTGATGATTTGACTTTGTGTCACACGATCCGCAATAGAAGTTTTTACGTTGTATGATCCAGGAGTGGAGCCGACTCGTGTTCCACAGTTACTTTGGAAGGGGACCATGGCACCTCCCATCATGCAGTTCATCATGAACAGCCACAGCACTGATAGCTTGCTTCCTGTTTTGATTGGCTTTCTAAGAGACAGGACAGCTGCTCTGCTGCTGTCTAGTGGCTGGAGCTATGGTTTAGTTGATTAAAGTGCTTGTATAATAAACAGGAGATCCTGGGATTGAATCTCCAGGGTGCCTCCTGAAGAGTTGCTTTTCTTTTGCATCTGGAAGTTTGTCTTATTTTATACCCAACCCTCTACTCTTTCCTGGGCCAGAACATCAAAACATTGTAAAAAAGATCACGTTCCCTTTAAATGCCATCTCCAAGCCATGGCTGTTTGTGAACACTCCCTCCTCTCTCAGTCACCAGGGAGTCCTCCTGATTCCAGCTTCACTAAAGCTGACTGTTTTCGGATTAGCAATTTGTTTTTTTACCACCGCTTTTCAGAGTGCAAACAGTGCAATGTTTCCCCTTAAACTGAAATTGATCAGTCTGGCCCAGAGTCTCCGAAGGCAAAACAAAGGACAGGAACTTCATGTATTGTAACACAATCAGTACTATGTTTTTTTTTTAATACGGCTGTCTCCGGGTCAACCAGGGAGGGTGGGAAGCATGGTGAACACACATCACTGACGATGCAACATACAATGGCGTTGTGGCAGGAAAAAGATTCAATCATGGGAATTCCTCACTAGAAAACATTAGGATCCAAATGTTTAAAAAGTTGATGATTCTGAAAATGTGGGATAATGGGGCACAACACCTGAATCCACTTCTGGGGTGGAAGATTGTTTGCAGAAATTTTTGCATAGTTCGAATGTTTAAGAATGCAGATGCAGGGGGTTGGTCTTTTACGGAATGGTCAGAGTCCATTAAGACATCTAGAACAATGGGGAAAAAACTGTTGGCTTGATCGTGACTGTCGACAACACAGGTTAGAGTATTAAAATGCCTATGCCGCATGGAGAAGTTTGTAACTTTACAAAGAAGAAGTTTATTCCTTCTCTTGAAATGTTGCTATAAGAACTTAATTAAGTGAAAAAAGAGGGAGCAGGTAGAAATAAGTCGTTCCAGGCTTCTTAAATTACTTAAAGAGAAAAATTTGGCAAGAACAGATCCAGTTTCGTGTAGTGGTTAAGTGTGCAGACCCTAATATGGGAGAACCGGGTTTGATTTCCCACTCCTCCACTTGCACCTGCTGGATGACCTTGGACAAGCCATAGTTCTGGCACAGCTGTTCTTGAAAAAAGAGCTGTTTCTGTAAGTGCTCTCTCAGCCCCACCTACCTCACAGGGTGTCTGTTGCAGGGAGGGGAAGGGAAAGGAGTTTGTAAACCGCTCTGAGACTCCCTTGGGTAGTGAAGGGCGGGGTATAAATCCAATATCTTCTCTTCTTCTTCTTCTTTCAGTTTAGCACCTGATATCCTATTGTCTACCTGGGAATACTGTTTAGAAGATATGTTTAAAGATACTGTAGGAGGCCAGATAATGAAACTGAAGCTCAAATACTTTGGCCACCAAATGAGAAGGGAGCACTCACTGGAGAAGACCCTGATGCTGGGAAAGATTGAAGGTCAAAGAAGACGGGGAAGGCAAAGGATGAGATGGTTGGACAGTGTCATCGATGCAACGAACATGAAATTGAGCAAACTTCAGAGGACAGCGGAAGACAGGAGGGCCTGGCGGGATCTAGTCCATGGGGTCGCGAAGAGTCGGACTCGACTGTGCGACTGAACAACAACAACAACAACAAGGAGGATCTACCTCTTCTTTTAGTATTGACATCTCACAGTTACCTAATTGACCTCCAGTATCCTCTAGAGAAGTTCTTTCTATAATTAAATTTGTTTAATTGGAAAAGCTCCTGGGTATGACTTTCCTCCAGTTGAATTCTTTAAATTAGACCCAGTATGGTGGGCAAAATCAACCAAATTGGGGTAATTCCTGAAAGCTGGAAATTAGCATAAATTACCGCTATCTATAAGAAGGGTCAAGAATGGATCCCTCCAATTACAAGCCAATTAATCTACTTCCTGTACTGAACAAAATATATGCTGCCTTCTTAATGAATAAACTAAAAACATGGATGGAAGAATATAACATAGTTCGGCAAGAGCAGTTCGGCTTTCAGAAAGGGTGCATGTGCATACAACATTGTTTGATCTTATCAACTCTCATTAATAAATATATTAAAACTAATGGAGAATCCGTATTTGCTGTCTATGTTGATCTCTGTATTCCATGCTCACTTATGGGAAAAATTGAATCTTACCTCTATCCCTAAGTGGCTATTGGCCCTGATTAAGAATTTATATACTGGGAATGCTTTACAGTTAGACTTTTGATATGAACTTACCTCCAAGATTACTAAGAATTGAGAACGGTGTATGGCAAGGATGTGTCCTTGCTCCCCACATTCTTTTTGTATATAATCAACTTCTTCCCAAATTTGCAAAATAATACCCATGTTCCATACTTAGCAAATCAACCTCTATTGATGCTTTTATATGCCAACGATTCAGTTCTCCTCAGCTGAACCTCGGTTGGCTTGAAGAATGAACAATTTGTTGTTTGTTTTGCACTTGAGATTTATTGACAATTGATTTTGCAGAAACAAAAATCCTGAGATTCTCTAAGTCAAGGCATCTGAAGGTTCCCTGGCAAATGTATAGAGAAACTATTGAAGAAGTCAGACAGTTTAAATATATCAGTGTTGTGTTTAATTATGATTCATCTTGGAACTCCCATATAAATTTTCAAATGGCATTAGAACAAAGTTTTATTCAAGGTATGAGCTTTCATGTGCACGCACACTTCCTCAGATACACTGAAATGGAAGTTATCAGTCCATACATATAGGTAGAGGGTGAACAGCAAATTAGCATACAACATAATGAAGATGTTTTAACAGATGTGAGAACCAAACAGGAATAACAAGCTAAGTTTATATGGTTTATTTGGGAAAAGTATAAAAGAGGGCAACTAAGATGATGAGGGGGTTGGAGCACCTTCCCTATGAGGAAAGGCTAAAGAGTCTGGGACTTTTCAGTTTAGAAAAGAGATGACTAAGGGGGACATGATAGAGGTTTATAAAATTAGGCATGGGGTGGAGAGAGTTGACAAAGAGAAATTGTCCTCCCTCTCCCAAGATACTAGAACGTGAGGGCATCCAATGAAGCTGATGGGCAGTGGATTTAGGATGAACAAAAGGAAATACGTCTTTACACAGAGAGTGACTAAAATGTGGAATTCACTGCCAGAAGATATAATGATGGCCACAGGAATTGACAGTTTTAAAAGGAGATTAGATAGCTTCATGGGGGATAGGTTTACCAGTGGCTACTAGCCATGGTGACTGAGGGGAACTTCCATATTCAGAGGCAGGCAGCCTCTGAACACCAGAGTCAGGAGGAAACATCAGGGGAAAGGCCTCGGCCTCTATGCCCTGTTGCTGGCCGTCCAGAGGAACTGCCTGGTCACTGTGTAAGACAGGATGTTGGACCAGATGGACCACAGATCTGATCCAGTGGGGTTCTTCTTATGTTATTATTTTCTCCAGGTGAACTGATCTCTATCATCTGGAGACCAGTTGTAATTCTGGGAAGTATCCAGGCACCACCTGGCGACTGGCAACCCTAGCCCTAGCCTCCAGAATCACTTAAACGTGTTGCTCCAGAATTCTGAATGTTTATTACTAGCTAGTCTTTAATAGTTCTTAACACAAATGAATATCATCAGGATAGGTATGTACCCTTATGCGCATCTGTGACTTGTAGGAATCCCCTCAGTGTGATGTAGTGGTTAAGAGCACTGGACTCTAACCTGGAGAACAGGGTTTGATTCCCCACTCCTTCACATGTAGCCTGCTGGGTGACCTTGACTCTCTCAGCCCCACCTACCTCACAAGGTGCCTACTGTGGGGAGAGGAAGGGAAGGCAATTGTAAGCCACTTTGAGACTCCTTAAGGTAGAGAAAAGCTGGGTATAAAAACCTAATCTTCCTCCTCCTCCTCACACATCTATTTAAAAAGATACAAGAGACCAGTCCTCCTTTGCATCTGATCATCGCATCTGATCATCCTGCAGCATGAAGAGCTACCACCACCCCCACACACACAGAATCATTTTTTGGCAGACGACCTATTGGAGGAGACATATTAGAACAGGTTCTTATTCAGAAGATACTGTCGATTAACCCTGCTACAGGCCTAAGTGGCCTCTATAAGCCAGCACTGCACTTTGAAAGCAGATTTTTCTTACAAAAACCTGGTTACTATAATCTGTCTGAAAGGCAAATGTCTGGCTGAGCTAGGCCATACAACTACAGTCTTTGTAGAGCAGTATTTTTACCCAAAATGCTATGCTTCATTCCTTTGTGCAACTAATGAAATATGTATATAGTGTTAAATTGCATTCAGATTATTTAAAGTGGAGAATCTTATGAAAGACCAGCCCCATATTTGTTCTGTACTTTCACCTGCTAGTCATCAAAGTCCAATACGAGGCAGTGTAAGAAGGACAGAGGGGCTGAATTCCATTCTTAACTGGCATGCTGGCTGCTGTCGATGTTTTCAAGAGAAATCACACATGGAAAGGGATACTTTATGCTTCTGAGAGGCCCTGTACCATAAATAGCACAATGGGGGGGGGGGGGGGGGAACGCTTCAATATATACGGAGATAAGGACTGAAGTTCTTTTTATTTCATTTGACATACGTTTTCTTTAGTCGTATAGAAATTCATGCTTTTCTTTAGTTTGAACAGCAGGGCCAAATTCATACTTTGCAAAGATCAAACACATGCTTGCATGCCATACTTAATTTGCCTGTTGAGCAGGAAAAATGGGTGTGTAGATAAACACAAGTGAAGAACTGAAGTGCAGAGAATGATATCCTAGGGACTTCACACTGACTCCCTGTCACATGACAAGAATCACTGGCCCATTAGAATACTGTTAAGTCGCTCGCTGAACAAAGCAGTCGGAGAGTGATTCAGCAAGAACACAACTTTATTCTTCAACTCGAACACAACTCCAACACGGATCAACATCTGATAGCCAGAACAGCTTTTACATTGCAGCTGTCCTGCTTTTAAACATTCCCGGCTAATATAGCCACACCCACTGTACACATATCAACCTATGAAGTTGCCGAGATAATGTCCAATCACATTCGTTCCCGCTCAGGGAGCTTGCTTGAAGTGATTGGCTTGTTACTTCCTGGGCTAGCAATTCTATTGGATGAATTTGGATCCTAGCCCAGGACGAAGCTCAACATTACATTTCAGTTAGATGTTTCACAACATTGCATTCAAGGCAGCTTTGAATACATTACAAATACAAAGGTTAGGCTTACTGCCTGGCAGCCTTGCATTCAAGGCAGCTTTGAATACATTACGAATACAAAGGTTAGGCTATACCGCCTGGCAGCCTGGTTCTAACCAGCTTTTATTCCAATGGGAGAGAGAAAGCGCATGGAAGGGGGAAGGGAATGATCAATCCATCTATCAGTTAGGAGACCTTGCTAGTAGGACTGAAGAATGTATTTCCTGTAACCTGCAACACAAACTCTGATGTATGTACAGCTGAATTCAACTCCAGTAGTGCCTTAGAGACCAACAAGATTTGGGGGGCATAAGCATTTGAGAGTCAGAGCTCCCTTTGTTGATATCTAATGAAAGGAGCATCAGTTCTCAAAATCTTGTGCCCCCAAAATCTTGTTGGTCTCAAAGGTGCTACTGGACTCCCATTTAGCTGTTCTGCTGCAGGCTCTAATGGCTACCCTCTGAAACTATATGATGTAAGTAATGGCTCACGAGAATTATGGTTTCCATTCTCAGATGGGATATTAATAACTGTTGGCAGAGTTTAGGTATGCAGTAAATTGGACCACAAGCTGTTTAAAAAATAAAATCGGTTTATTAAGAACAGAACAAACTTTGTAAGAAAGAGGAAAGAGCAAGTGAAGTCTAACTGTCTAACTAGATAGGAGAGAGTCAGTAGCCTAAAAGTTCTCAGTAGGAACAGGAAGGAGACCTAACTGAGCCAATCAGGACACAGGAAGGAGATTGTTTGAAAATAGTAGGAATTCCCTAATCTCACTGTACTAACAAATTGTCCCTTTTACTGAGCCAATCAGGACACAGGAAGGAGACTGAAAATAGTAGGAATTCCCTAGTCTCACTGTACTAACAAGTTGTCCCTTTTGCTGTCACCTGCAGGACGTTCTTGTCATCTTCTCTATCTATGCACAACAGACCTTGCATATTCCAACAATAAATGCATTATTACTGTGTCCTGCTAGCCTTCACTTAGAGAAAAAATGGCCCCATCTCCATTTTATCTTTTGCTATTTGTGGGGGGGGGGAGAGAAGAAGAGGAGTTGATTTTATACTCTGCCCTTAACTACCCAAAGGAGTCTCAGAATGGCTTACAATCACCTTCCCTTCCTCTCCCCACAACAGACACCCTGTGAGATAAATGGGGCTGAGAGAGCTCTGAGAGAGCTGTGACTGACCCAAGGTCACCCAGCTGGCTTTATGTGGAGAAGTGGAGAATCTAACCCGGTTCTACAGATTAGAGTCCACCACTCTTAACCACTGTACCAAACTGGGAGTGTTATCAAGGACCCCACTCCTAACTAGATGTGCACTATCTGCCCTAGGGTTGCAAAGTCCTTCCTAGTCCCCAGTGGGGCACTTTCAGGGGCATTTCTGGAGGGGGTGGGGATGTCCCCCAATGCAATGATGTCACGCAAAAGTGACATCATCATGTTGGGGACTGGCATCCCATGAGGCTGTACTCCAAGTGGTGAATTCACTGCTTGGAGTTCAGGCGAGCCCCCCTGCTTCTTCATCAAAACATTTAAAGGGTCCCTTTAAATGCTTTGAGCAAGAAGTGGGAGTCATGCCTGAACTCCAAGCAGCAAATTCACCGCTTGGTGTTTAGGTGTGCAGCCAGCAACCATGCCTCTCCCTCCCTCCTGCAAGATTTAAAGGGCCCTCCAGCTGGTCAGCAGGCCATGTGCTTCCACCAATCAACTGGAGGGCCCTTTAAATCTCGCAGGAGGGGAGGGAGAGGGGTGGCCACCAGTGGTTGGTGTTGGTGCCAGGGTATGGGGTGCCAGGCAGGAGCCTACCAAATCAGGGGATCCCCCGGCCCCACCTGGGGACTGGCATCCCTAGTCTGACTGATTCCATCCTGGCTAAATTTGCCTTGGCAGCCATATTAGGAGCTAGCAATGTCATGCTTTGGAGAAGGTGAGGTTAAGACTTTCCTTAGACTATGCTAATGAATATCCAAAACCTTGGGCAGGAGACTGATGGGATATCTGCATGTCTACCCTTTGCCACAGGGGCTTACAAAGCCAGGCACCCAACTTAGTTTATCAAGGTAATTTAATCAGCGGATACAAGTCTTCTTGAGTGCAAAATCAAGCAGCCAGGTGAGCTGATTACTGTTTTCTGATCTTCTCTGACTGTCTCCTAGCCTACCAGCCTGCTCCAGGCCTGGGGGAAGTCTCCACTTGGCCAACCTGTTCGTCCACCTGCCTGGATGCAGTCTCGTTTTGTCACCTTTCCTTTTGTCATGGCATGAAGGCATGGGAGAAGCTTCCACCCAGCCAGCCCTGCCTGGATGCAATCTCTGTTTGTCACCTTTCTGGGATCCCCTCCTCCCCTTAACTTAGTCAGAGCCAGGAAATCCGGAGATTCTCATCCTGAATTCCTGGAACTTATTGCTTTAAAATTCTTTTGTGCTACTCTGCCAGCCAAAATTGTGCAGCCTCATCCTCTCTGCCATCTCTGTTTTTCTTTCTCTGGGACTTTGGGACATTTACTTGCCACACGGGAACATTCCACTGCTGCCTTACCTCACTTTTCTTTGGGATCTTTGGAAGCTCTGCCTAAACCCCCGACTCTCAACCTGTGGATCATTGAAATAGACAATGTACTGGAAATTAAGGTGATTTGGGTATTTTGGAACTTGCAGCACTACATAAAAAGAAATGAAAGAAATGGGAATATTTCTGTCTTTAGCCATGTGTGTTGCCAGGAGTTGGGGGAGAAGAGGCCTGTGGCTTAAACACTAGAAGTTAAGGCAATTTTGGTATCCTGAGACCTGCAGCTTTAGAGAAAAGAAATGGAAGATATGGGAATAGCAATTTTTTGTGTGTGTGATTGTACATCTGTACATGGGAGGGGGAAGGGGATAAAGCTGGTTCACCTGATATAGAAAATGAGACAATTCTGCTGTCCTTGACCCTACTTCAACCAAATGCTCCCATATTTTCAGGCCAGGGTATCTGAGAAGCCAATATTTACTCTGGATTCTAAGATGTATTTGGAGATTCGTACTGAGTATCCAGTATGTGTGTGGTGTAGCTGTTAGAGAGTTGGTCTAAAACTGGGGAAACCAAAGTTCAAAACACCACAAAGCACACTATGTGACCTTGAGCCAGTCAGCCCAAGTTATGCAGAAAAGAGAGAGGGAGAGGAAGTATTTCCTTTCATACACCAATGAAATATTCACTCAAATTGTCTCAGTGAAGGATTTCATGATATCTGTCCTCTCCTCTTACAGAGTCCTCTTTCTTTGATGGAGGTTCAGACTATTATGAGTGAAAAGAATTATATATCTCAAACCATGTGATTAATTTTTGATGGCATTTTTTTGAAATATAAATAATTTCATATGTAAATAATTTAATATAGACAGTAATATATATTACTGGGCCTGGACCAGGTTCAGCCCCATGCACCCCCCTCCCCTGGAAATTGAGAGGTCTATGCCCCTGCCCTGTATTTCAACCTATGCCATAGGGCAAATTCAAGCCAAGCTATTTGACCTTTTTCAACTCTAAAATATTGCCTGGAGCTCTGCTAGGCTAACCAAGAAAGAGGTTTAAACCACGGAGCTTAAGAAATGCATTTTGTTTAACCAGTTAGCAATTTAAAACAAAAACCTTGCATGCCACCTCAGTAGAAAGTAAATTGTGAGGCTGCAAAACTAGTCTATTTACACTGAACTCACTGCTTCTAACTATGAGATATACACTTTTCAGTAAAAATGGTTAGGATCAAACAGAATCTCAGTAATTGTGAGGTTTTCCTTTAAAATCATTAGTGTTATTTGTTTTATAACGGTATCTCTGCTGCAGTAAGTGGGATTGAACAGAATCAAAGTTAGCCGTTTCTGAGAACAGGAAAATTGTAATTCACAGATATTTTACATTGTGGCTGGGAAGTAGTTCTATCTTTTTTCCCCCAGAGGCTTTAGCAGTAAATAAAAAAAAAAGTTTGATAAAAATTACAACAAAGTCCCACTTTTATAAAATGGAAACTGTGCAAGTAGGCAAAGTAGCACATAAGACTGAGCCCTAAGTTAGGGCTGCCGACCCCCCAAGTGCAGCCTGGCGATCTCCCAGAATTTCCACTGGTCTCTAGACTACAGAGGTCAGTTCCCCTGGAGAAAATGGCTGCCTTAGAGGGGGGGAATCTACCGCACTCTGCCTTGCTGAGGTCCTTCCCCTCCCAAACCCTCCCCTCCCCAGGTTCCAACCCCAAATCTCCATGAATTTCCCAACCCAGAGCTGGCAGCCCTAAGCTGCCATAGGGAATTGTGCCATAGGGAATCAAATTAACATCCATGCAAGGGAAAATCCTGGAAAAAAAGATCTTTTTTGACCTATATTCTACCATTTTTCTAAGCAAAGTTTAATTTGCTCCTCCAACCTAAGGAGCCTCTCTTTGACTTAAACGGCTCTTCCACTAGAGGAGGAATTAAGCTAGTGGAGTGTTGAGAGACAATTCCCCATGCCTTGCCATCTTTCACCTTTATGTTTCCTAAAAAGCAAAATGTTCTCAAACTTTAACTTTAATAGCATGCCATAAAGCACAACAAAGTGCAGAACAATAGATTAAATGGTGGGAACATTGGCTTGGATCCGACCAGCTTTTCTGCTGGTGAAAAAGAGAGGAGGAGTCCCTGTTGAGCACCCAAAAGGCTATGCTAGAGATCATGGGGACCTGCATGAACAAAAGCCTTGTCAAACAGGAACTGGAATAGTGAAGGGAATTGGCTGAGAAAAAAGGTGGCTGCATCTAGTCCCTTTAAAAGTTTCTTTTTGGTCATTGAATGTAGTAGTCAACATTTTATTGGTTTTCAAATAGTACATCCTTGGTATTCAGTCTTTGCAAAATAAAGTTATTCTAAAACTCATCCCCTGAGACCTTCTATTTGGACCAAACCTCTGGATGCTCCCCTGTGGGGAAAATGATGTGGCGCAGCACAACCATTTTGGCCAGTGATATTTCCTTATAAAAAGGTAAAGGTTCCCTTGCTCAAAAGCCAGTCAAATCCGACTCTAGGGTTGTGGTGCTCATCTCCGTTTCAAAGCTGTCCGAAGACATTTCTGTGGTCATGTGGCCGGCATGACTAAACACCAAGGTGCACAGAACGCTGTTACCTTCCCACTGTAGTGGTACCTATTTATCTACTTGCAATTTCTTGCTTTCGAACTGCTAGGTTGGCAGGAGCTGGAACTAGAGACGAGAGCTCACTCCGTCATGCGCCACACTCGGGTCTCGAACTGCTGAACTACCGACCTTCCACAGCCTGTAGTTCAGCGTCTTAACCACTTGAACCACCGCAGCTCCTGATATTTCATTATAGCAAATGACATAACAGTGAAGTTGACAAATGAGAGTATGAATGGGACACTGGACTTTCTTAAGACATAGGTAAAAATTTGTTCAGGCTGCCCCAAGATTGCATATAAATTATGAAATTGCTTGGTTTCTTAAGCAAAATAAAGTAACCTATTCTTAAGCAAAATAAAGTAACCAAAATAAAGTAACGCTAAAAAGATTAGCAATCCCCTTTTATAAACTATCCCAATTAAAAAGCTCTTTTCTGATTACTGTTAACACAAAACTTCTTTCCTGAAGACTTAGAATGATGTTATCATATTATAGAACAATGACAAGCTAACTCTGCCTTTTTCTGGGTTCTTTGACCTTTGGAGACCTGAGGGAACTAACCTACTGTGAGTTCATTAAGTCATGATTAAAGGGTAAGAGCTCAGTTGACTGCACAATTCTTGGACTGTAGGCAGTCACTTGAACAAACATTCTTGGTAAATAGGCCTTCTTACCAAGTTCCTGTCAGCAGTGGAATTACTAGATAGTTGATTGGGGGGGGAGGGCTTGTTTGTTTTTTTGTGTGGATTTCCCCCCCAGATTTGTGGGAGAAAGAGGTCCTTGCTCTAGCCCAATATATCCATCCTCTTTTTTGGTAAGACATTTTTCAAAACCCTCTTCTAAATGAGTTCACATTTGAGTATTAAAACTGATAACATAATCCAAAAATGTTTTTGCAGGAATTAATGGGATGCGATTGGTTTTCAAGGCACTGTCGGTCAGTGTCATATTTAAACAGTGTTCTTTATCAGTCTCCTAATAATATTTATTTCCTCAAGCCGATGTTCTATGGTGGATAAACACATAAAATAATTAAAAGATAGTAATCAGAAATAAAAGCAGTTTATAGATATTTAGTTTCAACCAAAAAACAAAACAAAAAACCAACCCTGCTTAAATGTATTAAAGCACATTAGAATTAGCATTAAAAGTAATCACTTCTAATGCTGGACTGCACTCAGTTTGTAACCATTCATAATCTTCATTTGTCACTTTTAATCTTATTTTAATTGCAGCAAGAGCAAAAGATTCCATTGCTCTTAAGGCTATGGAAAAATTACTGTGCAACAAGCAAATAATTCTAAAGATCAGAGGCAGAAAAAAGATTATTTCAAGCACTTACTTGTTCCTAATCTCCAAGTATATGGAAGAAGTTATGTAGTAACTCTTCAGAAATTTCACCCCACAGATACAGCCCATAACTAATTTTATTAACATGTCCTTCCAGAATACTTCACAGAGTGCAAACATGGCATAGAAATGTAAACAATAATGGTTACGGGTTGGATCTTATGAAGTACAAGGGAAGATGCTGTCTTGTTCTTCCCTCTACAGATCCCTGTGACTTCCTAAAGGCTGGTGTTATGGTTGAGGAGGGGGGGGGGTCACATGAACATAACACCACCAGGGAATGGCAGCGAGGATGGGGTTTCAAGCAAAATTTCCACCCAGCATTGTCTCTTGTCATTGCAGGCTCTCCACTGGAAGCAGAGCTTCCCAACAGAGCTTTTGGCAGGGATCACTAGGGATACTGGAGAGAGGGAAAGGCACATTTGTGCTCATAGGTCATAGGATCTAACAGAATAAAAATGAATACATTTTATGACACCTGAATGCAGTGATGTGCATTTCTAGCATACAAACATTTATATGGAGGCCCCTTCTTATGTTACGCTGGTGGTGTGGGAACTGCCACACTGCAGCTCCTTTCCCTATTGCTGCTGGGAATTCATGTGGGAAAGAGCTCCACTCCTAAAAAGTGGAGCAACAGTGGTTCAGAGAGGAGCCATAGCATGGCTCTTCTCACATGGCTCAAGACATCTAAAGTTATGCTAATGGAGGAAAGCTTTTTATGTCAGAGGAGAACTCTTAGTTACCAGAATAAACTCTTCTGATCCAGCCACATTACTGTTTCATCTTCAGCGACTCCTGTATAAATATCTTGTAATATCCATACTTTAAACAGATTATTATTATAGTTGGCATCTGATGACAAAACTGCTCTGAAACATTGAAAAGTGTTGACCTGATCTGACTAGTACCCAAGTTATTGGGGTAATGTGTGCTTGAAAATATGAAGGCCAGATCTACGTATCATTGGATATTGTGCTATTTTTGCACTACCACAAATTGTTCACCGGTTGTCTGCTTTCACAAGGTTCCCCCCCCCCAAATGCAGAGCAACATGCCCCCATATTTAAATTAAGTTTCCACATGCTGTTGTTCTCATTGTGAGCACAATTTGTGGGCTTCCCAGGCCTTCTCTTTGAGCTGTATCAATTGAAAAACTTCTTTTTAACTGGGTGAAAGGAGGAACTGTCGACATTCTGCCCACAGCAAACATGGGGAGGAGGAGGAAGAGTGCAAAATGGCAAAGCTAAACTCCATCTCCCACCCTTTTAGCTCCTTAAAGGGCTTTTTATCTTTTCACAGCTCAGCCACAGTACAGCAGGGCAGAGGAACGAGTTATAGGGGGCATGGTGCAATGGTCGTCTCGTTAGTTCTTCTGGAGCCAAAGGGGAAGGAAGGGGTCAGTGATAGCAGTGAATGCTGCAGGCACAAGGGCACCTACTTCCATGTCACGTGCTGCTGCTTCCACCCTGGATGCCTTTTCCTGCCCCATGCGGAAGCAGTCATTGTGAATTACTTCTGCACTTCAGCCATAGCACAACATTCACCAATATGTGGATGAGGCAAGTTGGCTATAAAGCTGGCTTATATATATATATATAAACAAATCAAGGTCCATCTATTCCAGTGCTGCCAGCTTTTCTGTCAGTACTTCACTCCACACTATAATGTAACTGGATTCAACATAAAAGCCCACAGTTGTATTCCACTTCCCAGCCATTTCTGATCTTGCAGAAGATATAGTGGAGAGTATACGGGGGTTTTTTACATTTTTATTTTGTCCCTGAAAAAATCCCTAATCCTGATTGAAAGACATGGATCCATGATGACATTCTCTTCAGATATCTTGCAAGAGTATCTTTACGCACAATTTTTATAGCTCCGTCATTTTAAAATATTTATTGCCAATGTCTGCAGAAGTGTGCTGCTAAAATAGAACATGTGGCTGAGGGTTAGTGAGTTTGTTTTTTTATTACTACTACACCATTTTTTTTTAAAGTCAGTGATTCAAAGTCTTAATTTTGTTAGAAGTCCTCACAAGTTAATAAATTACAATTAAGAGTAGAGGAGACTCTGACTCATTTTAATGTGAGTCAGTAAAAAAGTGAACTCTACATTCAGGATGCACCCAGGTCACAATACAGATAACCTTTTGATGATAGAGATGAAAAACATCATTCTTCCACAAGCCTAAACATGCTAAGCTCCATAACGGAGAGGAAAGGAAAAGATCCAAGAACATCTACTTCTGAATATATTCCCAGCCTCCATTTATAGTCTCAGTTTACATACGATAGAGAGAGAGAGAGAGAGAGAGAGAGAGAGAGTGTTTATGCCAAACCTAAGAGAGAGAGAGAGAGAGAGATTGGATTTATACCCCACCCTTCACTACCCAAAGGAGTCTCAGAGCAGTTTACAAACTCCTTTCCCTTCCCCTCCCCACAACAAACACCCTGTGAGGTAGGTGGGGCTGAGAGAGCTCTGACAGAAACTGCTCTTGTTTCAAGAACAGCTGTGCCAGAATTATGGCTTGCCCAAGGTCATCCAACCAGGTGCAAGTGGAGGAGTGGGGAATCAAACCCTGTTCTCCCAGATTAGAGTTCGCGCACTTAACCACTACACCAAACTGCTGTTTGTAAAAGAAATGCAAGTCACTATCTGACCTCAGAATAAACTAACATCTCTGTTCTAAACACATTTTACTTGAAAGTAAATCCCACTTGTTTTAAAGTAACGATGCTTAAGATCAAAGTCTGATTAAAACTGATTAAAACATCATAGACTGGAAAAGATTTGATAGTGCTTTAAAAGAGGCAGTGGTCATAGGAAAGTTGCTGTAATATTCCCCCTGACCTCAACCCTTGTCTTAGCCTTAAACTCATTACAGGACCCTTAGGTATGTCATTGTGGTAGCTTCAAGTTCCCATCTGTGGTACTGGATGACAGGCCCGTAGCTATGGTGGGGCTTTTGGAGGCTCCGCCACCTTTCTTAAAAGCACAGCCCCACAAGAATATATCCTGTCAATGCTTTTTTCAATCATTTTAAAAACATTTTTAAAGGTGTGCGCTCCAATAAGCAGAGTGGGGTGCTGCAGTTGACTAATTCCTGCACTGAGCAAGGGGGTTGGAGTAGGTGACCTCTAGAATCCCTTCTAAATCTGAGTCAAGAAACTGGTCTCCTTTAAGAGAGTTTTTCTGCCTAAGTATTAGCTTTCTTGACTATAGAAGTCATCACCCCCACCTGCTGGCTTGTTATCAGAATTGTTGCTTAGGCTGGCAGAAGTGATAAACTTGCAAGAGATGAGAACTATCATCTAAAGTGGTTGACAGCTTGCAATTTAGAGATCTATCCTGGTAACAACTTTCTATTGGCTAAATGGCTTTTCTTTCTGCACTGAGAACTTCAGCCCCACTAAAAAAAAATTGCCCCACAAGCCACAAAATCCTGCTACAGGCCTGCTGGATGATAATACTGACAATACAGTAAATATAAGGATTATAGAGATAATGGGTTAGATCCAGTCCTTTGGCAAACAGAAACATTTTGTGCAAGGTACCTATTCTATACCTACTCTACCTTCCTTTCCCTAGTGCCCCTCAAAAATCCACTGTTGAAGACTGAAGGCTTTTAGGCCCTCTGTATGTCAGGTTTGTTCAACTTGTGCACAAATGCAAAGGGAATGATTTCTGCCCCTTTGTTTTTGCTATAGACCCTGCATTTCATCTAATGGTTTTCCCCAAAGATTCTTTGGCTCTGCAGAGCAACTTTTGGGGCAAAGTCAGGAGGCTGGGTTGCAAAAAGGGAGATGAGCAAACATATTGTATAGCAGCTCTTCCAGATTACCCATATAAGGAAATGATGGAATTCAGTCTCTTAGCAAGAGTTGTTACACTTCCCACTTCCAGTCCAGTTTGATTCTTGCCCACAGCCAGTTCACTCCTTTAGTTTCCTCCTGCTATTAAATAAAGTTCTTGTTGGTTATGTAGCTTTGGTGTGGCTTCCTCTTTATGATAAATAATAGAAAATATCCCTACTATGAACTCACTCTGTCCATGGAAGGATTGGAGCAAGCTGTTACTGTGTGAAGAACTTTCAACATTCAAAAGTGTTATATAAATAATAAAGTATTGTGGTTACTGTTATTACTATTTTGTAGCAGCAAGCAGAAATGTGGTTGAAATTTATTATTCAGACCAATGCAGCAAAACAAGCAAACAAAAACCCATTGAAATTCTACAGCTTTTCAATCTTTTATGAAATGAAATTTGCTTCATGCTGTTATCAGCCACCATATTTATCTTACCAGCAACACTGTATCCCATTATGTTAATATCATTTCCTTCACATAAATATGTATTCAACCCACCAGTAGGGATATGGAAGAAAATGATATAACAAAGGCTGCATCCACATATTGCATGATATTGTTATGCTATAGCAAGCATTCACAAATCATCAGTCCAGGAAGTGAAGAATTGCATCCATATATTGGTAGATATTGAATGCTAGTGTTATGCTATAGCAAGCATTCAGAAATCATCCATCCAAGAGATGAAAGAGTAAATAGTGTGGATGTAGTCAAAACCAGGATCCGACCATTCTGGCAGGCTTCCCTCTTAACTGGGCAGCTTCCTAAAAAGAAGAGAAATGTAAAGATCAGGCAAGTCCCGTGGATGAGTGCCAGACAAATTTTCATTGTGGTCGGCTATACTGTAGACAATCCTACGTCTGCTGCCTTTTCACACAGCTAAGCCCTTGCAGCAGATAATGGAAACCATTGTGCTTTGTGGGTTATATTAGTTTTTGTTTTTCATTACTCCTCGCCTTTCAAAGACATGAACTAAAGATAAAGAGTTTTGTTAGAAAAACCCATGGGGTACTATTCTCCCAAAAGACCTTTTCGTCCAGGAGGCTTCATTTTTCATATGAACGACTGACTGATAGCATCTTAGGCTGACCACGACTACATACTTGGGAGGATTACTTTGATATCTGGTTCTCATTCAGATTATCATGAATCAATATTTCAGAGGCACATTTCTGTTATCTTTTATGGCACTATTTCTTCCCCATTGCCATTCATTGCAAAAGGGCTTTAACAGTTCAATAAGGCCTATACTCACTATGTTGCATCGTTAAGGCTATATCTGGAGAAGCTTGCCATAAATAAAACAAGGACCATTTACAATGTGTGTCACATTCTTGTTTCCTGTAATTGACTGGGACCTATTAGTGTTCAAAGTCTCCTGAAATGTCATTTCATTTTTATATTCTTCCAAAATGAACACTTGCAGGTGTGCAGAAAGGCAAAAGAATTGTTACAATAGAAAGAACACAATAAAATGAAATGTGACATGATATTTTAGGTTATAACTGTTTATAATTCCATTCTAGTAGAATATAGTAAATTAAACACCATGGACATCAACTCAGACTGGGAAGAAAGGACAGTATAATTTCCTAATAATAATGGGTAAGAACATTATGCAGTGCACCCTATGAGTGATCATTCATTCTTCTTCTACAACATTTTTTTTCACAAGCAAGCTCACCATAGAGATTATTTACAAAATAAATTATCCTGGAATTCATTCTGAGTTCTGATCCTGGCAACAGAAGCTGAGAAAAGAGATAGGTACCAAAATACCTATCTGAAGACACAAACTCACTTTAAGGAATTCAGCACTGAATTCATATTCCTCTGCTGCATATTCATTCAGATTGTGAATTTCAGGTGGGATGCAACCACTTCCAATGAATCTGATGAAAATATGAAATGAGCTTTATCTGAAGACTAGTTTTCTGGCAATCGTCTGCACATGGTAGATGCATTGACTATGCATTTGTTTTTCAGTTGGCAATACAACTTTTGTTTCTCTTTGTTTCTCTCTGTTCGTTTTATAAATTAATATAAACCACAGAAGGATTTAAAAACTCAGGAGGACAAAGTTCTATCAGAAACACGCTTTCTTGTTAATTACCAAAACTCATCCACCATCCAAAGGCAGTAAGGCAAGTTCCCCTTTTGTGGGAGGACTGCTCACCCTTCTTTCCCATCAGAAACTCTCCATTAACGGTCCCTGCCACACAGGACGGCTGAAACGCAGCTAATCAGAGCCGCACCGAACTTAAGACGCCGCGGCGGGATCCCACGGATCCCCTCAGCCGCGCGCATCGCTCCCCGGCACGATCAGATGCCGGGGAGCAAGAGTCCAATGGGAGGGGGAGGCTGGGGGCCAAGATGTGGCGGCGCAAGGACGCGCCGGCTGATCCCACAGCCCACCTTGAGCCGCTTCAAGGGATACAACCACCTAGGTAGGTGGTGTTTTTTTGCTGCGCCGTATTGGCGTTTGGGATGGAGCAGGGATGGGCAGGCAACGATTCCCAGATGTTGCCGTGGGATCACGCCCGTTTGCTCCGCCCCCGTTCCGTCCCCCTGCCGGCCCAAAATGCCTCGTATGAACAGGGCCTTCAATTCACTTTTGAAACATTGGTCCTGCTCCCAGGTTGCTTTTCTCTTTGCTCCTTCTTTCTTCAGTCCCACATCTACACCGTACATTTCAGGCCACTGCCTGCTTTGATCACATCTTTTAACCATCTTTCCTCGTATCACTCTCTTCCTCTCCCTAAGGCATGTATATTTGCAGGCTTCTTAAGTTCTTTAAGGTTTCTTCAGAGCCCACTCTTTTCTTAGTTTCTTCTAGCTTCAGTTCCATACCTCCTCTTCTCATTCTCTCAGCTGGCTATTGTCAGCCTATCCTTCCTTTTAGTTCCAGTTTGTCTCCCTATTGCCTGCAATGCACATCTCCTTTGGAGACCCCTTAGCTTTTCTATGTCTGATTCTTCCAGGTCCTCAGCCTGCCCCTTTGTGAGGTTTTAATTCCAGCCAGGCCAACATCCTTCCTTTCCCACACAGAAGTTAGACTACAAACTGTCAAATTTCTTGCAACAGAACATTCCATGCTTGGTGTCAAAGGCTTTACTACTACAAGCCCAATGCAGTATAGAAACCAGCTTCTTGAGGGAGCATCTTGACTAAAACTGTGAAAAATAATAGTTGATGCCTATATGGTTGCAACCTATAACACTTTACATTCAGATATACAGCTAATATCTCTGAAGGAAATGTAAAGCTGTCTGAGGAAACTAATATTTGGAGAATTTCTCTAAAAGACTCATTTTCTTCCGTACTCTTTATGAAAAAAGGCAGGTCAAATGACAAATACTTACCTTGATCTTTGGTTGAGCAAATACTTTCCCAATCTCTAGTTCCCAAGTTACAGGGGAAAAAATGATAAAGCAGTCCTTTTAGCACACCTTTGTAAGTTTATCTCTTTGCAAATCAGCAAATGAGAGAATGAGAAATTCTGCTCTTTGAATCCTGTTATTATACATATTAAGCATTACTGTGTGAATAGGTCTCCCTTTCAACAAGTTTCTCATTAAACCACTGCGCAGGGAATGGATTTTCCACCCCAGCGCTTCCATTTCCTCACCACATAATTTGGGTTTCCTCAACCATTAGGAAGGTCCAGGTAGAGTCAGTTGCCCAGAAAAGCAGAAATGCAAAAGAAGGGGGAAATTAAGGGAGAGATGTTTCATACAATGCTAGTGAAAAGAATGGATTTTGGGGACGCATATCTTTGTGGGATAAACACCAAGCTATTCCTGCAAAATGGTCACTGAACAACATACCAATGTCACAATGATGTGCAAAAAAGGGTCATGTTACATTTATTTATCTATTTTTAATGTTTGTGCCGTTAATATTCAATCAATCACTTCCTGAAACGTCTTGGAGACAAAAGCCTCACACAATTAAATTAAAATCATATAAAACCTTAAACCACCTTCAAGCAGCAGTTTACAAAGAACCCAAACCTTGTATAAAAGCAGCATAAATAAAGTCATGCAGGCGGCAGGCCAGAAAAACAGACATGATAGACACACACACACCCCAAAAAAACCCCTACGAGGAAAGGCCTGAGCCAAAAGGAATGTATTTACCGAATTCTGAAAAATTGTGTCTGGCAAATAAATGAGAGGAGGCTATTAATTAGTCAAAGAGCCACAACAGTGAGGCAAGGTTACAAGGTAGCATGATTTTGGTACATAAAAATGACGGACTTGATCGACAAGCTTTAGCTCACTTTTCATAAAGCTTGAAGGTATCCACCCTGCCAAGCCTCTCTCACTACACCATCATAGGAATACATGAAGCTGATCCGCAGCAGCTCCCCAGGATTTTGGCTGAAGAGATCTTTCCCATGCTATTTGAGGTCCTTCAAATGGAGATGCTAGTGATTGTACCTGGGGCAACATACTCTACCACTGAGCACAGAAAGTGGGGGGGAAATTGATCCAATTCAGTTCACTGGCCCAGCCAGACCACTTAGCCTTCTTCCAGGATCCTGGAAGAATTCTGTAGTATTCTGGCTTCTACTATAAAGGCTAGCAAACTCTGTAGACCCGTTTGGTTCTCTTGCAATGGTGTCCAGGCAGGGAGGGCAGTATAGGGTATGACCACATGTGTTCCCTTTCACTTGTATCCTTAGACGCATGTGGACTCTCTTACTTGGGTTTGGGACACCCAGAACACCAACCAATTTGTTGGAATTAAGCTCAGTGTCAGGGCAAAACCTCTTCCCACTTCCATAGCCTGGTTAGCCTGGAAAACCAACATACTTGCCAAATAGGGGGAGCAGAATGCATGGTTTAGGAATCTTTACCTGGGCCGAGTTCAGAGTGGCAGTTTGAAGCAGGAGGGAGTCGTGGCAAAAAAAGAGCCAGAACAAACTGTTCCGGGTTTTCCCGTTCACACTGCAGCGACTGATGCGTGAGCATACCAGGAGGAGGCGCAAGGGAGTGTTCACACTGTTGACCCAGAGGCACGGCTGTAAGGCGCCGCTTTCTTTTTGGCAATTTGGAGATATGCGCTTATGCACATAAACACATAAGAAAAACATGGCTTTTGGCATTCACACTTTGTTGGTGCGGGATGGACACAGGATAATCACGCTTTCCAGGGTTTGCTACCACTTTCACCAGGTATCTTTTAAACTCGGGTGCAAAGCGTTACAAGACGGGTTGAGTACGGGTGGGGAACGCCGGACAGATGTGCCTGTGTGAACGGCCCCTTTAATCCGGTTGTGGAATGTTTCTGAAACATGCCTATATTGGGGCAAACTGCCAGTATGAACTCAGCCCTGGATTGAGTACAAGCAAGATCAAAATGTCTCTAAAACGCTATCATTAACCATGGAACAGCCAGATATTTTCCAAAACTAGGTTGAGAGTTTATTTAGGGAAATATAGTGGTGCAGAAATTGAAAGGCACTTGAACATAAGAACAGTGAAACTGTTGTGTTCAGAAGCACATGCATTAGTTTTTACATTTTATTTCAATTCAAGAAAGAAAAATAAACAATAACAATGAATAAAAAGAAGTACACATCTATAGGCTCATCTCTAATATATATAACTTCACTTAAACATAATTTTTTGCTGTATTTTCACTTATGTCAAAAGAAAAGCACCTTTATGTCAAACAAATCCCAATATCTGTTGCTTCACATTTTGATAACCTTTACGGTTGTTCCAATTCAATGCAAACAATGTCCAAGCAACAGCAAATTTTGCCACAGATCATCTTTTCCAGGAACACATATATCTGGATGAAGATATCTTATTCATCATCCATATGTATTATACTTTGTTCATCCATAATCCCAGAGATGGTATCAATTTTTGTGCCATCATCATTCTCACTGCTATAACCAGTTAAAAGACTCTTCTGAGATCAGTTCATACTCATAGGACAGTCATTCCGTAAATATATTTTATTTTCAGGGAGCAATCAAATGAACATTGCAATATAACTTGAATTTCTTTATGCACACTTTCCCAATATTTTACAACCACAGGGCAAGTCCACCATAGATGAAAAAAGGAGCCCTTCTCCTCTCCACATTTCCAGTATACATTGGATGCTTCTGAAATCTTAGCCAATCTTGCCAGGGCTAGATAACATCAATACATCATTTTCAAACAATTTTCTCTGATCTCTGCATTTAGTGATACTTTAGAAACCCTACAGAATGCTCTCTCCCATTCCTTCAGTGAGATAAGTAGCCCAATTAATTTTACAGTTCCTCTTTATCTAATCGGTGGTCCAGTCAGGATGGCATCTCCCCATGATCTTAATTCTTGGGCAGCAATGTATGAGAGAAAATGGTCTTCCAGATACCCAAGCCATGTAGGGCTTTAAAGGGAAAAATGAACGCCTTAAATTGGGCTTGGGAGCACATTAGTAGCCAGTGTAATTGCTGTAGTATTGGGGACATATGCTCCAGATAGCCGGCCCCAACCAGCACTAGCTGCAGCTTCTGAACATTCTTCAAGGGTAGCCCCAAGTAGAGCACATTGTAATAGTACAGTCTAGATGTAGCCAAGGAATGGATCACAGTGGCTACTGACCCAGGAACAAATGCAGTTAAGGCACGAAATGCAATTAAAGCACTCTGAGCTGTAGCAGCCACCTGTCTTAGGCAGCACTCCCAAGCTGTGAACCTGGCTTTTCAAGGGGAGTATAACCCAATCCAAGGCAGGGGAGATCTGTAGTCCTTAGTCTGCCTTTCTACTAACCCAGAGCACTGTCTTGTCAGGATTAAGTTTCAGGATGTTCACCCTCACTCAACCCATTACTGACTCCAATTTATATTTTATATTCTTGGAGTATACAAACCCAATTATACTAGGCTTACAAGAACTGGGGGCACAGCAAGAGACGCTTAAGCCCCCCCCCTTCCATCTTACTAATAAACCCAGTCTTGGGTCTCATGCAGTTCAAGATGATTATGGGCACCAATTCAGCTTTGGAAACTGCTATGGAAACCATGTTAATTATGTGCCCTTGACTAAGGGATGCCAAGTGACATGGAGAAAACAGGGGCTTAATGTATGGAAACAGGCAAATGAAGCTTTTCATACCACAGAGGTAAATAACTCCTCATCAAACCTTTATTACGGGGGCAGACCACTTGGCTATCTTGAGCTACAAAAATGAGTTGCATTTGTACTGTATTTCTTATGTTGGCTTTAGTGCTCAGCACATTTGCCTTGTCACTGTGCAGCCTCTTGGGATTTTGTGCTTGAAGAATGTGTAACTGCCAATGAATTAACCATGCCAGAAGGTGGGCAACATTGTGCATCTGCAAGTGGCTTGGGTGATATAACCAGTCAGTGTCAAGTTCTTTTCATTTTACATCAGCTGGTAATCCAGATCCTAAATGAAATGAATATAGAAGCTAAAACAAACATCTAGTGCTGTTTAGATGTGCTTGTTTTTCCCTTTTAATGTTTGCTAGATATTAATAGCTAATTAGTACTGTTCTGAAAGAGAATATTATGTTAATTTGTTTGTATTATGGCTGAAGGGTACTTTTCGCTCCTACTGTTGTCGTCTTTGTTGTTCTGTTGATAGTTTATTGTGCAGATATTATCTTAACTGTACATAACTTTGGCAGCCAAACTATATAACTGTGGACAACTAAATCAATAATCTGCAGCAATGTAAAAGAATAGGCCCCATCTCTCCTTGTACAACTTTTTTTTTTTAATTTAATGTCAGATTAATACAAATACATAATCAAAGCTTCATTGGTAAGGAAACAAGCATTTAAAACAAAGCTCATCGTGGTTTGGCCGACATTTAAACAAACAACGAAAACAGGTGTGGTGTCATGATTGGGAAATGGACTTAGAAACATAGCAACAGAAACATCAGATTTCTCGTTTGAGTCATAAAAAAATGGTAGGGGAGGGAATGGGGGGAAAGGAAACTCCATATCGGGTTTGAAATCTTTTATTTTACAAGGAGTCCATATCTCTATAAGTCTCCCTTTAAGTCTCCCTCAGGTTCCCAAACACACATACACAAACTGGCACAGTGGGTTAAAGCAAACAGGAAAAGAAATCAACACAGGTTTTTATCACCATAGAAAGAATAAATCCCCCTTGCCTTCGAGACGACTCACGGTGCACAAGGAAGGCGCACAAGGAAGGGGACCGGGAACACCTATCAAAGCACTTGCGTATCCAGGCAGCGCACTTCTTTAACCACAAGGTCGATATTTATAATGGGGTTGCCTCCTTGTACACCTATGACAGCAATGCATGGACCATGTAATGATACACATTTTGACTTTTGCTATGGCAGACTTCTTCACTCTCATATTCTATTGTCAAGTTCTGCTGCAGACCCATCCAAGAAACCTCCATTTATCTCTTCTAAATCACACATATGAAATATTTTAAAAACAGCAGCAGGTGAATATACTATCAATAAGGTTCATAACAGAAATTTACATATAGAGAGAATCATCTTTTTATCATTGAAGTTGATTCTAATTTTAGAGAACATTTTGTGCCCATGCTGTATGGAATAAAGCCAATTAAAAAACAATGACAAGCCTTCTCTTTGGTACTTGTGTCATGAGTTTTTACCAAGGCTGCATTTTCCTCATTATGATTTTCTTACACAGATAACATTTTCAAGTGGGAAAAGGCATGTGGGATGCTCTAGCTTTTCTAATCATATTGTTTAACTTTCCCCCCTGTTGCCTTGTATATAAAATAGTAAACAAAGTGAAAGCTCCAGTCAGAACCATTTTCTGGGGGTCCAAGTGCTTCAACAGTGCTGCTTTCTGCACACAACCCCCCCCCCACATGAAATAGTTTTGCATATAAAAATAAACCAGAAATTCTCTATCTTATCAACACCTCAATGTAGTTTAGCATTTACTTACTTAAGAACATAAGAGAAGCCAATGTTGGATCAGGCCAATTGCCCATCTAGTCCAACAATCTGTCACACAGTGGCCAAAAATACCAGGTGCCATCAGGAGGTCCACCAGTGGGGCCAGGAAACTAGAAGCCCTCCCCCTGTTGCCCCCCCCAAGCGCCAAGAATACAGAGCATCACTTGCCCCAGTCTGAGAGTTCCTATCTATACCTTGTGGCTAATAGCCACTGCTGGATCTCTGCTCTATATGCTTATCTAATTCCCTCTTGAAGCCATCCATGTTTGTAGCCGCCACCACCTCCTGTGGCAGTGATTTCCATGTGTTGATCACTCTTTGGGTGAAGAAGTACTTCCTTTTATCTGTTCTAACCCGACTGCTCAGCAATTTCATTGAGTGCCCACGAGTTCTTGTATTGTGAGAAAGGAAGAAAAGTACTTCTTTCTCTACTTGCTCTATCCCATGCATAATCTTATAAACCTCGATCATGTCACCCCTCAGCTGTTGTTTCTCCAAACTAAAGAGCCACAAGCGTTTTAACCTTTCTTCATAGGGAAAGTGTTCCAACCCTTTTATCATTTGAGTTGCCCTTTTCTGCACTTTTTCCGATGCTATAATATCCTTTTTGAGGTGTGGTGACCAGAACGGTACACAGTACTCCAAATGAGGTCGCACCATTGATTTATACAGGGGCCTTATGTTACTGGCTGATTTGTTTTCAGTTCCCTTCCTAATAATCCCCAGCATAGCATTGGCCCTTTTTATTGCAGTTGCACACTGTCTCGACATTTTCATTGAGTTATCTACTACAACTCCAAGATCTCTCTTTTGGTCACTCTCTGCCACTTCAGACCCCATCATCCTGTATTTATAGTTAGGATTTTTGGCTCCAATGTGCATCACTTTGCACTTGGCCACATTGAACCCCATTGTCACTTTGATGCCCATTCACCCATCCTCGACAGATCCCTTTGGAGTGCCTCACAATCCTCACTGGTTCTCACCACCCTGAACAACTTCATGCCATCTGCAAATTTAGCCACCTCACTGCTTACTCCCAACTCCAAATAATTAATAAACAAGTTAAAAAGCATCGGACCAAGTACTGATCCCTGTGGTACCCCACTGCTTACCACCCTCTACTGAGAAAATTTCCCATTTATACTCACTCTCTGTTTCCTATTAATTAGCCAGTTTTTGATCCACAAG
>NW_015173675.1:1522224-1533187 GCF_001447785.1 Gekko japonicus
TGTAAGAAAGGGTCACAAGAACTAAGCACTGATGCAAACCTTCCTGCTCTACCTCTCGTGATTTGCCTAAGTTCACACAATCATCATTATGATCCTTTTAAAGTTGAAAGCATGATATAAATGCAAAGGACTATTTGTAAGATTATCTGTAAGACAGAAGACCAGGACGCATCTCACTTCTGGCAATCACTTGGAGAGACCCTATCACTCAGCTTCCATTGCCCCACACATACCCCACACTGGAATAAGAACATAATATCAGGCCATACCACATTGCAATAAAGCCCCTACAACTGTATACAGAAATACTGAGCTTCCCTACCATTTGCCACAACTAGCCCACCACACAACCAGGATCAAGACTCCTAAGTGGACCAACAGACAGGCATACACTCGTTTGAGAAACTGAGTATTACATTACAACACCTCTGGAACATTACAGATCAGTAGAGGCAGCACTGCACAGTGGTCAGAGTTGCAGATTGATGTGGGGAGACCCAGGTTTGTATTCTCACTCTGCTGGCTGAGTGACCCCGGGCCAAATCTCCCCTTCTCTACCTAACCTACCCCACAGGGTTGTTGTGAGGATGAAATGGAGACTCATGGGCAGGGTCCCCAGCTTCCCTGGCAGGAACACTATGTTAAGAAATCTCTCACAATTATGCAGCCATAGCAGGCAGGAGGGAAGGAGGCGAATACCTCCAGCGCCAGAGACTTGTAGAGGAAGAGTCAAACTTTGGGGACTCACCCGTGCACCAGAGGGCCAAGGCAGCAGGAGGCAAGAAGCCTGGGCGAGCTGGGCTCCTCCATGCCTGGCAGAAGATGAGGTGCAGAGGCAAGAGGTGGGTAAGCAGGAGAGGCACTCAGCCAGCCGCACAAGCTGCGTGCAAAGAAACTCCCGCTGCCCTAAGATTCAGGGCTGCCTCGTTAAAGGAGTGCGGAGGCCAGACTGACAAATGAGAAAAAGCAAGCTCAGGGTTCGTGGGTCGCATTTTGGGCTGTGGAAGAGGAACCGGCTCCATTCCTGGAGTTCTCTCGAGTTCCTGCACTTCTGGTTTTGCTTTTTGCCAATCCGCCTCCCAAGACTGCTCCAGGTGCTCCGGCCTAAGGGCTGCTGGGGGCGGGGCTCGAGTGCTCATTACTTGTGGAGCTGAGGCTCAATGTCTCCAGCTGCTCCGCCACCTTCCCTTCCTTTGGTTTGCTCGGGGAACTGGAGGGAAGGAGAGGCTGCTGGAGGGAAGGAGAGGCGGTTTAAAACCCCTTCCCTTCCTTTGGCTTGCTCAAGATCCCCGCGGCTGCAGAGAGCCCGAGCAAGCCAGCTGCAGAGAGCCCGAGCAAGCCAGCTGCCATTCGGGCCCCTTTCAGGCGGCTGCAGCCCGATTCAGATTCTCTGATCTGAATCAGTTTCCCGCAGTTCGGCCCCATTATATCCTATGGGCCATTGAAGTCAATGGTGAAAACATAGAGTATATTCTGGGGGCTGGAGGGGAGGGGGTTTGAGGGAGAGGCTCCAACATTGCAGGTTAGCTGCTGGAGCTTCTCCCCCAAAATACCTGCCATGTTTCAGGAACATTGAACCAGGGGGTCCAATTCTACGGGCCCCCAAACAGGTTGCCTCTATCCCCTCCATTGTTCTCTATGGTGGGGTCAGTCACCAGAGGTCACAATGACTTCCAGGTGTGCACATACACACACATATAAAAATACCTTTAAAGTATTGTTTTATGCCAATAAAGGTAAACTGACTGGCTGACTGACTATAAAATACCAAAAAAAAAGAACAAAGCTGAAACCCTGCACATTTCCTCAGACTTCTCTGAATTTAATGGGTTTAAGAAAGTCTACAAATTAATTCAATTTTTTTTTTGTATGTAGGAAAAAATGACAGGTGAATGACTGCTTCAGATATAAAAGTGTTAAAAAAATCCAATGTCTCCGTGTCTTTTTCTGGGTAAGGTTTTTATGATGTCACCCTCATAACACAAAAGTATTTCAATTAATAAAAAGTCCAGCCAAAACTCTTTTCTTCCCTCAGCCACTTGTCCTATTAATTCCTCCCTCCTCTTTCCCCCACCCTTGTAGTCTCTCCTCCTCCACTTGCTTTGCTACTCCTGCTCCCTCCTCCTCATCTCCTTTCAGTGTCAAGTTGCTAGGGCAACCCAATCCCCCCCCCCGCAATGTCTGCACATGTGCAGTAGCCATTGTTACTGGTTTGGATTTTTTTTTTTTAAAAAAAGTCCTACAACTTTATTTCTCACTTTTAATATTTTTCTGCACGCTTGGGGTTTCCCCTGGGCTTGCAGAAACATATAACTTAGCTCTGTGTTCCTCTTCCCCACTGAGGATTATTTGACCTACGCAGTGGAACCACCAGATAATTATTGCTAGATAATTAGATAATAATATGGTTCTCAAAAGTGAACTGAAATCAGATTTTTAACATGAACAAACTTAAATCTATAAGACTCAGCGACAAATGCCAGGGATGGTTTCCTTTCCTTTTCTTTACCAGACACACTTTCTTTTTGACTACGGCAGTAACAGAGAAATTGGGGAGAGGCGAACAATCTGAGCTCCTAAAATTAGAGGGGGTAAGTGGCAGGCAGCAGACTTCTGGAGCAAATCACAGGCAAGCCTGACCAGGAGCCAACTAAATCCTCTCTATATTTAACATACAGTAGGTATGAGCTCGATTCTCAAGTATTTGTGCCTGAGCAAGTGGCACATACAGTAAGGGCAGCATCTGGTTTCATAGGCCTTTACCAAACATGTCACTGAAATAACGTAATAGATCGCTTGCCAAGAATCTGCAGTATGCTGTTAAAGGCCAACATGCTCGTGTGTAAAGCCTGATAAAAATAAAAAGGAAGAGGTTACTGGTAATAGTTGCCAGAACAACACTCGAAAAGGGCTAGCTTGGGTTTTGTCTTCCTAAATCCCTTCTTGGATTGTCCTGTATCATAACTGCAATGGCAACTGGATTAATGATGACGGCATCCCATAAGACTCCAAACAGCTGCAAGTAAGAATCTGGCAGTGCAATCCTAAACAGAGTTACACCCTTTTAAGTCCATGAAGTCAACTAACATAGAAGGGCATAATTCTGTTTAGGATTGTACTGTACATGTACTCAGGCCTTACACCATCAGTTTATTGTGCTATGCCTCCACATCTCTCTTTCATTTCTTGCACTAAGTCTTCCCATGTTCCAAAGAGGTCTCACATCAGTTGCAAGCTATTGTAGTTTCTGAGAATTCATGCTGTTGCTGCGTGGAATGTACCTGCAGGAGTTGGAAGACACTACTAGGGCCATTTCCATACAGGCTATTTGCTCCAATATTGCAGCTGCTGGGATGGGAACCAGGAGTTCCCCCAACCAATGATCCCTCTAAGCCGTGGAGTCTTGTGAGCAAAAATTCTGGTTTGTGAACTCCTGCCATTAAAGTTGTGAGCGAGCGATTTGGCTCCTGCATAAATTAGTTTGCTCTGGAGCCATCCTTCCTGAGCTAAGACAAAAAGGTGTGAGCCAGAGGCTAAAAAACTGTGAGCTAGCTCACACTGACTCAGCTTAGAGGGAACACTGCCCCCAACCCCATGGTACAGTTGTGATCCTCCTGGGGTTTCCTAGCTTTTTGCTGACCTTTCCTTAACCTGCTTTACTTTGAAGTTTTGGGAAAGATCGCAGCAAAACCTGGATGGTTGCCGAGGGTGGGGGGAGTTTGTATTTCCCTGGTCCCTCTCACATAGCAGCCATTTCCCCCAAAGCACACATTTCCTTTCCCCTCCCTCCACTAGGGGCCTTTCTTAAAAAGCTGCAAATGAATATCATATCAATATTATGCCTCTGATTCCAGGTTTCATTCTTCTTTTAAAAAACATCCCTATCCCCTTTCATTGTTGCCCTTGTAGCCACATTAGCAGCCCTTCTAAAAGCAGAAAGGAGGGATACAAGTTTTGTAAATAAATAAATAAATATAAATTGTAAAGAAAACTGTATATCTTTTGGGGGTATTTTTTGCATTTGTATGTGTGCCCATGCCTAGAAGTCGTGGCATCCTCTGGCAACTTCTACTTGGGCATGGAGGACATTCAGAGAAGTGGCTTGATAGCCTGCCTCTGGCCTCCCAGCCCTGGTATTCTCTGGAGGTGTCCCATCCAAATACTTTCTGGGGTCGGCCCTGCTTCGCTTCCAAGATTGGACAAGATGGGACTTGCCTGAACTATCCAGGACAGGTCAGGGTAAGGTATATCTTTGCAATGAAAGGCAATAGAGACTTTAAAAAAATAATAATAATAGAGCACCTAAATCACAGATTGTTCTAAAGTTATATAGATATATTGATATCTTTTTTGCTGATTAAAAAAACAAACCTGAAAAAGCACTGGTGGTGAGTGTGCGGTGACTGCTGCCAGGGAAATGATGAGGAAATCTGCCATGTGGAAGCTCTGTTGTTACTGTGCTGTACTGGCAGCTGTAGCAGCAATGGGGAACTACACATGCCTGTCCCTGTGTAAAAAACATCTAGATATCAGTTGTAATGCAATCAGTTAATGGTGACAAATGCAATGCTTCCATATTATACCCCTGTCAGTATAATGTCAGTAGCAGCAGCAGTAATAGCAGTATTAACAACAATAATGACAGTTTTAACATCAGGATGTGAAATGTCTACTCTGCTCTCCTAGGCTTGAGGCCAAAGCATTTCCTTTTACCCAGTAGCATCATTTTTATAGACTACTTTTTGCCTGAACTGTTTTGATATTAATTTTAAGCTGCTCAATGTTTTAAGTTGTTTTTATGCTCTGGACTAGGAATAAGGCCCATTGTGGAAATAAATACAACAAGCTCTAGAAAGAGGCTCTGGGAGAGTGCCAAGGCCTTGGGCACTCAGCGTCAATGTGCTGTGGCGACCTCAGCAGGATATAATGACACAGAGTCTACCATTTTCTCCAGAGGAACTCATCTCTGCTACCTGAAGAGTTGTAATTTTCAGTGATCTCCAGCCCTCACCTGGAGCTTGGCAACAATTGTTACTCAGGAGGAAATGGCTGGTTTGGAGGGTGGAGTCTATGGCATTGTACCTGTCTGAGGCCCCACCCCTCCTCAAACCTCACCCTCTCCAGGCTCCACCCCCAAATCTCCACGAATTTCCCAACCTGGAGTTGGCAACTCTATCTCCTTCCCAGCCAAGCATCAACCTGCCATTATCTGCCCCTCTGATTTCAGCTTGGCATCTCCTCCCCCCTCCCTCCTGGAGATCAGTTGTAATTCTGAGCGATTTCCATCCCTCTCCTGAAATTGGCAACAGCGGTTCCGCAGGAGGGAATGGCTGGTTGGGAGGATGGAGTCTATGGCATTGTACCTGCCTGAGGTCCCACCCCTCCTCAAACATCACCCTCTCCAGGTTCCATCCCTCAAATCTCCAGAAATTTCCCACCTGGAGTTGGCAACCCTATCTCCTTCCCAGCCAATAATCAACCTACCTTTTTTTCCCCCTCACTCTTCAGCTTTCCATTTCCCACACACACACACCTGCAGCCTCTTCCGTGCTCTGAAGCCCTGGCTGCCATAGAGTCTACCATTTTCTGCGGGGGAACTGATCTCTGCCATCTGGAGAGCAGTTGTAATTCTGAATGATCTCCAGCCCTCACCTGGAGATTGGCAACAATGGTTTCCCTGAAGGAAAAGTAGTCTTTCTCTGCAATAGGGACCAAAGCAGCTTACATCATTCTCCTCTCCCACTTTTTGACTTGCACAACAACCCTGTGAGGTCGGTTAGGCCACTCAGCTTCTATAGCAAGAACCTGGATCTAGCAGACTCTGCTCTGAAGCACTGACTGCTACACCTAGGGTAGCCAACCTCCAGGTGGAGCCTGAAGATCACCAGGTATCACGACTGAACTCCAGACAACAGATCTCTCCCCCCCCCTGGAGAAAATAACTGCTTTGGAAGGTGGGCTGTGTGGCATTCTGTCCAGCTGAGGCCTCTCCCCTCCCCAAACCCTGGCTTCCAGACTCTACCAGAAAATCTCCAGAAATCTCCCTACCTGGAGCTGGCAACCCTAGTCAGGACTGGCCCCAATGAGTTCCTCACAAAGACCTGTGAAGGGTTTTCTTCCTTTGTCTGAACCAAGCTTGGTTGCCCACTGTGGCAAAACGGGCTCCAGTTTACAACTCAGTTGTTTGTCTCCTACCCTCGTCCCGTGGGCGTATCTCACTCTTTAAGTTCGCTGCCACCATTCACTGAATTGTCACTGCCTTTTTAGAGGGACAGAGACCCCTCTGGCCAAATCTTCCTATTTGGAGATGGAATCCCCAATCTTTGGGGGATCCCTGGAAAGTTGGCCACCCAAGGGTGTGGCCTTTTCTTGCTTCCCTGGGCTACCCCCTCCCTTTGGTGTTGTGTAGAGCGGGGGAGACTATGTGGTCAGAGCACAACACTGATTATTAGCCCAAATAAAAGAATGTATTTAACTATTTACATAATGATGAAGCACACACACACTAAATGGATAAGGCACAACTCTAGGACTAGGCACACACTATGACCCAACAGCATAAATCAACATGGGTTAAACGCAATCCTCTTTCTCTACACACAATACTCTCTACCTCTGCAAGCTGTGGGCTCAGGATAGGATCTCCCCTTGGACCAGCCTCTCTTGCTCAAGAGAGCAGGGAAACTTCCATTGATTCCCCAGTCCAGCCGACTGTGGAGTGGCTGAATTTCTGCTGCCTCCCAGGGACGACGACTGCCTCCTCCCTGGGTGGGCTGCAGTCTATATTGATGCCACCCCACCCGTTGGGACAGTCCCTGTTTTCCCACACGTTTTGGTCTTGGGGCAGCTGGGAATTGTAGGCCAGCAGATGAGGAAGCCCCATTCAACGCAGTGAGTAATACCTCTGCAGGCCCCTCTCTGGAACTACAGCTCAATTAAACCTTATGGGGGAACATTTTAAACAAAAAACCACAGCCATCTTACAAACACAGGTAACTGCCATTTCATTACACCTACCAACAGCCACTGAGGGGAAAGTTAGTCCCACACAGGAGGCAAGCAGGAAAAACGTCTTTGTCAAGAGACAAAGCCGTTTGCACATGTCCACATGTATACTCTTGAGTGGTGGCTGAAGGGCCAATGACTGAGGGAATGCATGGAATGTTGCCACTCGAAAATAGAATTATATATAAGGAGAGATGGTGTTTTAATGCTTTTTAAAAATTATGTAACAACTTAGGTGATATTTTATGTTTTTATTGTTTTATTTTGTAAGCTGCCTCAAAAAGGTTCTCTGGAGAAGAGGCCTAGACATTTTCTATAAGCTGAGGGAGAGTTTTGGGATTTGTTATTTTATGGATTTAATTGGGAAATTAAAAAAAAAAACTATTGTTGTAACCTGCCTTGAACCATGAAGAAAGGAAGGATACAAATACATATATTCAAACACCTGCTTATTTTTAGCCACTCTCTATATTTATTATTTTATTATTTAAAATATTTTCAGGCACTTTTCTACTTTATAGGAATTTAAGGCAATTACAACATAAACATCAATCAAATAAAACAAAATAAAACACATAAAACCGCTAACAGTCATTAATTTTAAACTCTCAGTAGGCAGAAGAACTTAAATCAGTCAAATGTCATCATAAAGAAAACTATCTTCAGCTGCTTCCTCAAGGTCGAGAGTGAAGGAGCCAGGCGCACCTACCCAGGGAAGTTGTTCTGTAATCACGGATCTGTCACTGAAAGGGCCTTCTCTTGTGTACCTACCAGACAAGTTTCTTTGGTCAATAGGACAGTCAAGATGGTGTCTCCCTGTGATCTTAGTAGCTGGGAGGAATGCATGGGAGAAGGTGGTCCTTCAGATACCCCGGTGCCAAGCCATGTACATCCTTCAGCCCTAGCGAAATTAAACTCAGTGTTATTTATATTTATTTATGAAGCAACTTTGTTAAGCACTAATATCTGGCTGGCTCTTTAAAATATTATTTGCAACGGGACCAACAATTATTTGCAACAACAAAAATATGTATATACAAACACAAGTGGGGGACCCACAAGGAGTTGTGGGGGCAACTTACTTCCCCCTGTATCCCCTCCCCCACTATTTCCTCTTGCCCTTTGTTGGCAGCCCCCATAGTCTCTCCGGTTTTCTTACCCTAACAGCCAATCTACCTTTATCTGCTTCCCATCTTCAGCTTTCCCTCCTTCCCTCTTCCTGGAAACTCCTGTACGGTGGCCTCCAGCACCAGGTCCAGTTGTGCAGTGACTGCTGCTGCTAGGCCAGGCCGAGTTTTGCAATGGTTGCCGTTGCTGGGACAGACCCAGTTGTGTGGTGGTTGCTGCCAGGCTAGACCCAGTTATGCTGTGGCTGTAGAGTTGCAAACCCCTAGGTAGGGCCTGGAGTTCTCTTGGAGTTGCAACTTATCTCCAGACTACAGAGATCAGTTCCCCTGGCGAAAATGGCTGCTTGGAAGGGGGAATCTATGGCATTATACCCCGGCCCTAAGGTCCTCCGCTCCCAAAACTCTGCTGTTCCAGGCTCTATACCCCAGATCTCCGGAAATTTCCCAACCCAGAGCTGACAACTCTAAGTGGCTGCTGCTGGGCTGGGCCCAGTTACCCAGCTCAGTGGTGGCTGCTGCCAGATCAAGTCAGACATAGCTGTGTAGTAGTAGTGGCTGCTGCCAGGCCAGATTCAATTAGGGATGCCAGCCTCCAGTCATCCACACGTTCAGGCTGGGCTGGCCAGTCACGTGGTGGCTACTGCTGGGCTTAGTGGTTTGGGTAGTGAGTCTCTGGTATTCACCACCAGAGACTGTCCCCAGGAGTCCTTCTTCATCAGGGACATGATGGGGGAAGGGGAAAGGGACCTTTTCCATTGCTGTTTTGACCTCCAAGGACTAGGGCTCCTCATCCCTACAGCTTTGCTTTACAGAAACCAAGACCTAGATAGCTCAGCAATATTGCTGTGGTTGCCTAGCAACATCCAAAATAGGCTTGCCAAGTCCCCCTGGGGGGCGGGGAAACCCCCACCCCAGAGGCCCATTCCCCGCCGCCGGCAGATCGGGCCCCAGGGGGAACCCCACCCCCAAAGTACGTGACGTGCACGTCACCCGGAAGTGACGCGACCACGCCGGGCATGCTGGGGCCAGGGCCACGGTCATCTGAGGGAAAACTATGGTTTTCCCTTGGATGGTCGTGGCCCCGCCCCCAGCATGCCCAGTGTGATCGCGTCACTTCCGGGTGACGTGGTTGCGGCGCGTGCGCACTCCAGGAGCAAGCCGGGAGTCCCCCGCTGCAGCAACAGGTAGGACTTGGCAACCCTAATCCAAAATGGTGAATGAGAGTTCAAATGTTTCTATTACTTTGGGAAGTTTAATCCCCCAATGTATTTATTTAATTAGTTACTTAGTTGTTTAGATTTCAGATTTTTCTCCAAACCTGGGACTTCTGTTATGTATTGAGCCTAAGCCATCCCTGACTGTGGACCTTTAACTGTGTGAGCTTGCTCCCAAAGAACAATAGCTGACCAGGATCCTGCAATTGGCCTATAGATAAGCAGTGTAATGTAAATAGCTTATTCTTGGGAGTGTGTGTGTGTCGGGTGGGGTGTTTGCATGCTTTATAAGCAGGGCTCAAACCCTGCTGGGTGTTCTTGTTGTGTTCCTGAAATCACTAAATAAACTAGATCTGATCACTGCAATGCATCCAGAACCCAGTATTTAACAACTTCCTTCAGATTTGTAGATAAATCCTCCCTATTTGGCCTTTGCTCCATTTTGTGGATCTATCAATCCACTCTCTATGGCCTAGTTCAGAATTATATGTGTGGGTGATTGTGTGTGTGTGTGTATCCCTATGTATGAATAAATATACATACCATTCATCATTATATAATCATATGAGTAATGACCACCTATTTATAGCTTTTATTAACTTATATGGGCAAAGTATTTCTTCACCATTTTACCTTCCCATCATATTAATAGCCAATTAAATTTGGCTGCTGTTAAAAATAATCAGTCAGAGGGGGAAATCATTCAACTTAGTATGGACTACATGCCTCCTACAACAGCTGTCTGGTCTGCTCCTTGTTTTAATAAATTGTAAGGCAATTATGTGAGGGAAGCTCTTATGAAACTGATTTAAAGAGGAGGGATCAGAAATTCAATGCTCCACTGATCAAAGATACAAAGTACTTGGATGTTACAGGACTGGTGGTATTCCCCTGTGTTGGAATGTGGAATTTCGTGTGGCCAAAACATTTCTGAAGGGAGTCTTCTCTCTCCTACGCACTCCAAAAGCGCTGCTTTGTGAGGAATCCCTGGATTGTTTGGTTAAAAGCTTACAATCAAACAAAACGTGTGTTTTCGTATCGCTAAATACAGGGTTGTACATCTGGGAACAAAGAATGCAGGCTATGCCTACAGGAAGGGAGACTCCCTTCTTGGAAAGCAGCCCATGGGTTTGAGGTCCTTTGTAGGTAACTGCCACATTACAAGTTCTCAATAGATCTTAGTGTAATGCTGACCTCTTTGATTTTAGAATTTATCTACAAAGTGTTTTTAGGGGCCTTCTTAAGATGTGTTTTTTTAAGTTGACACCTGAAAACGTCAAAGAACGAATGAAACAAGCAGGAGTTTGGAAACATGTCTCTTGCAGGTATGCTTGTCAGGGAGATGAGATTGGCCTCAGCACCCTGTTGAGTGTACACACTCCAGAAATCCAAGGCTGGCCATGTCATAATGTATGAAATGCCCCTTTAGTATGCAGGGAGAAGAACAAAATAACATGTTCAGCTTTAATAAAGTACCTGAAATTTTACTAGTGTTCTGTTGTGCAATGCATATTTATGTGTAACTAGGGAGCAAACCCTGTTGTGGATGAAGACAACAGGCCTAGAAACGTAGGGTGGGTGGTAGGTAGGTAGGTAGGTAGGTAGGTAGGTAGGTAG
>NW_015173675.1:1533640-1537568 GCF_001447785.1 Gekko japonicus
AGCAGGTGAACAGTGATAACAGCTTTATTGAACACAAAGTCAGAAGAACCAGAACGAGACAAACTATGGAGCAACAGGCTCCTTTTTAAACAGTCCGGGCTTGGCAAGCCACGCCCACATGTCAGATAAGGTCCAATCAAATACAGTACATAAAAACCAATCACTTTGCTTCCCTCCAGAACTTCCTTTGTTCTGATAGGTCGGTTTACAATACCTTGGTCAGACTCAAGCTCATACATTCATACATTCTTATTTCATACACAACAGTGAACATGTACCTGAAGGAAATGTGGTCTGAAAAATGGCACTGGAGTGTTTTCGGGGTGTGTGTGTGTTGAAATGTGCAGATTCTCCCTCACAGAGGAGGTGTAGTGTACAGCTTCCTAAAAACTTGGTCTTAAAGGTGCGATTGGAGTGTTCACCTGCTCCCCCCGGAGGCCTGCTTAGCCGGCCGGGGGGGGGGCGCCAAAAACAGGTCTTGGTCGGTCGGCTGAGCGCCTTCCCCGCTGCCACCACCCTTCAACTGTTCCCCCTCCATCAACCCGTGAAGTGTGTGTGAGGGGTGGAAGCAGCGCAAATGGGCATGCGGCAGCTGGCTAAGTGCCGCCGCCACTGAGGCCGCCCGTCAACTGCTCCCCCCAGAGGCCTGAGAAGGCAGGGGAAATGGCGCAAACGGGCCTGCGGTGCCTGGTTTAGTGCCGCCGCCGAGGCTGGCCTTCAACTGCTCCCCCCGTTGGGCCGCTAAGTGGGTGGTGGGGGGGACGGCACAAATGGGCCTGCAGCAGCCAGTTGAGCGCTGCCGCCGAGGCCGCCCTTCAACTGCTGCCCCGACGGCCTGCGAAGCCGGGGGGGAGTGGCTCAAACAGGACTGTTGCAGTCGGCTCAGCATCGCTGCCACTACCGCCACCCTTCAACTGCTCTCCCCGAAGGTCTTGGAGGGGGGGGCGCTGAAAACGGGCCCACGGCAGGCAGCTCAGGGCCACTGCCACCCTTCAACTGCTTCCCCGAAGGGCTGCGAAGCCGGGGGGAAGCTGCGAAAATGGGCCTGCGGCGGTGGGTGCAGCGCTGCTGCCCTTCAACTGCTCACCCTGTCAGCAATAGTCTGTTTTCCGAGGGGACCGGGCGCAGAGGCAGGGCTGCGGTGTCTGTGTTCTGGGGTGGGACTTAGGCGACACAGCCATTGGATAGGGGAAGCTGGGGAAGGTTTTGAGCGACAGTTTGTGTGGCCAAACACTGTTGGTACATATCGAACGTTGGAGGCGACTATGGCTTTATATATAAGGGACAGATTATGGTGGTTTAAACAACACCATGTAACCTATTTGTCGGGAGGGCGATGCCAGCGACCCCCCGACTATGCGGGAAGCATGCCCCTCAGTAGAAGAGAGACAGGTGGCGATAGTCAACGACCCTTCCATGGGGGACCGGGTAGTTTGGCCCCATATACAACCAGAGGGGGTCCCTCAGCTCAAGGAGGAAGACAAGGGAAAGACGCCCATTGGGGAAATAGACACGGGGTCGATAGGAAGACCCTCGGGTGGCAAGTGGTTAGCTTTGAGGGTGGGAACCCAAGGAGTAGATGAGTGGTGTCGGTACTTTAAGAATTGGGTGTTGAGAGTACGCGGGGAAGATGCCTGTAACATAACTGAAATAAATAAAACACAGGTGCACTCGAGGAGGAGTGATGGAGAGGTCAGATGAGCACCGAGGGAGGGTTATATAATCCGACCTCAAGAATCGGCCCTCCATGGGTAATCATGAGGAGTGAGAGAGAGAACTCCAGGGAAAAACCCATCACTGAGAGCACACCTGCATTACGTTTCAGACGAGGGCATCATCCTGGCGTACCCTCTCAGGCCTGAATCCGCAAGTACGCAAGGGAAAGCCGACACTATTTTGTAATGGTGAGCAGAGCCATCATAACCACTTTTTCTAGGTGTCATTAAAAAGGGAAAGTAAAGGTTCCCTTGCTCGAAAGCCAGTCAAATCTGACTCTAGGGTTGCGGTGCTCATCTCCGTTTCAAAGCTGAAGAGCCAGTGCTGTCCGAAGACATTTCCGTGGTCATGTGGCCAGCATGACTAAAAACCAAGGCGCACGGAACGCTGTTACCTTCCCACTGAAGGGGTACCTATTTATCTACTTGCAATTTCTTGCTTTCGAACTGCTAGGTTGGCAGGAGCTGGAACTAGAGACGGGAACTCACTCCATCATGTGGCACACTCGGGTCTCGAACTGCTGAACTACCGACCTTCCACAGCCTGCAGTTCAGCGTCTTTACCACTTGAGCCACCGCAGCTCCTAGGAATCAGTAGCCCTATGCATATATGGAAGTGGACACATGTATATCCTGCATGTACACGTGCACATATGTTGGTAAGAAAGTCCCAATGTGTGTTCACTTTAAAAAGAAATTTGGAGACCAACACGTGGATAAAGGTGGAGTTGATATGATACATTAAAACTTACAAGTGTTGAAAATAATGTAAGAATTACTCAGTTCCTGTTTGAAAAAAATTGTGTGCACACTGTAATGTGTGTACAAAGTTATATTTGCAAGTCCAGAAATACTAAGAGTATCTTCATAATCCTGGTTTGTTTTTATTCTAAAACTTTTCTTTCTGTGATTGATCCATTTATACCACCTTGGAAATACTAAGGGAGTGGCATAAATAGTAGACAAGATACGGGTAAGCCTGGCTCAGATCCGGAAATAAGCATATCTCCATGATCTCTGAAAATAGGATGATGAACACATCAGATTTACAAAGATTGCAGATAGCTGTGTTGGTCCAAAACAAAAGCCAAAAGTGAAAGCCATGTATACTTTTAACAGGACCAAGCAAACTGACACAAAACATTACGAAAGCTTTGGAGAATTTGAACATTTGCACAATCTTCTTTGTTTTAGTCCTAACAAGTGGGGACCCACAAGAAACTTGTAGGAGCGGCTATCCCATTCCTCCCACCTCTGCTTCTTCCCCTCCCCCTCTACTTCTCTTACACTCTTAAAAAAAAATTCTCCTTCCTGCCACCCTGTTATGTCTTAAGTCAATAAAGCATCGCATTTGATTAAACACAGTTCCATTAAAACATAGCATTGCATGGATTGGCAAATTGGCAAATCAAAGAAGCCTTTGACTTCGGCGGGAACCACTCTCATTGGTTCCAAGCTCTGTATTCCGATTGGTTGTTATCTGTTTGTTGGGGGTGGTTTTGCCCATTCAAATCATATATAAGTCAGCATTGTTCTATGTATTTTTGTCTAGTGTTGTTATGAGCTGAATAAAATGGAATCACTTGTTCAAGAGCTGCCTCGATCTCAGTTCATAATACACCTCTTTTCTTATACTCTCCTCCATGCCTGTCACTTCCTTTCTGCCCCACCCCATCACTTTTTCTGCCCCTGTCACTCTCCTGGCCTCTCACCTACTTCCTCCCCCCAACAGCAGCAGTGGCAGCAGCTGCTCTCCAGGAATCACAACAGATTGCCCAGATACAGAGATCAGTTCCTCTTAGGGTTGCAAGCTCCATGTTGGGAAATTCCTGGAGATTTGGGGTTGGATCCTTGGGAGGATGAGGTTTGAGCTTGGAAGTGACCTCAATAGGCTGTACCCTACGCTGAAAAACTCTAAACTGATTATGTTTGGTTTAAAATAGAAGGGAGGGATAGGAATATCTAAGTTGTTATGCACAAGGAACTAAAGCACGCTAAGTTGTAAAGATGAACAAATGAAAGGAAGGCAGTTTCTGCCTTCACATGATGGCTCAGTTTTGGTCAGTGCTAAGGGCTGGGGAGAAGAGGAAGCAATAGTTTAGGCTATGTGTCAGCTCAATAGGGTATAATACCATAAACTCTACCCTTCAAAGCAGCCATTTTCTGTTGTCTGGAAATCAGATGTAACAAAAAGGGGAGACCCGCGATACTCA
>NW_015173675.1:1537987-1574331 GCF_001447785.1 Gekko japonicus
ACTTGCATGATTCAACTAGGCCTGGCTGCTTACTACTGTTCAACAGCAGCCACCCTATGAAAGTCGGTGTGGTATAATAGTCAGAGCTTCAGAGTAGGGTTTCCAAGACCCAGGGTTAGATCCCCATTTTGCTGTGGAAGCTCACTGGGTGATTTTGGACCAGTCACATACTTTCAGCCTAACCTACCTCATAAGATTGTTGTGTGGATAAAAGGAGGAGAGAATAATGTACTGCCGTAGTCCCCACCAAGGAGAAAGGCCATAGTTTTCCTCAGTAGAAGCTGCAGGCGGAAAGCTGAAGACAGAGGGGCAGATAAAGGTAGGTTGGCTGTTGGGTGGAAAGGAAATAGGGATGCCAACTCCATGTTGGGAAATCCCAGGATATTTGAGGAATGGAGCCTGAGGGTGGTGGGGATTGAGGTAGGGAAGGACGTCAGAAAGATATAATGCCGTAGATTCCACCTTCCAAAGCAGGAGGAGAAGCAGGACTCTCAGAGAGATCTGGGCCCAATTTTAAATTGGCTGGGGGGGGGGTCTTCATGAAATCTAGCACTCTGCTCTCCATATTTGTTCAACACCCTTCCTAACATATTCATGGCTTCTAAGGGTAGAGGGGACACTTACCTAAGTGTTGGTTCAACTTGGAACCACCTCTCTTCCCAACTTCTACCAGGAAGACCACCTGCTTGCTTTCAAGCCCTTGTCCTTCAGTGCCAAACTCTGTGAAAATTCATTATCTAATACAACTGAGACCTTTTTTCATCCAGTTTAATGTGAGGGGAACACATTAATCCTCCTGCTGTGGACACAGTATATAATATATGCTTCCCTGTTGCAAGAGCTGAAGTACTGAATGGTAGTTAGGACACTAAAACTTAGTCCTAACAATGTGCCCACCATAATCAATCCCACTGATTACACATCAACAAACCCTGTCAGAGTATATTATTTATGATATATAACTGAAGACCCAGTGTGTTGGTATACTGGTTACAATTTCAGGCCATGACTGGAGAAACCGAAGTTCAAACTCACACTCTGCTTTGGAGTTCATTAAATGGCCTTGGGCCAGCTGTTCTCACTCAACCTCCCTGACAGAATTATTTTCAGGTTAAAATAGGAGTCATGTATGCAACCCTGAGCTCCTTTCAGAAAGAACTGGATAAAAATATGACAGATAACAGTATGTATTCTCCAAAACTGCTTTTTATAAATCGCTCCTATTGAAAGGACTGGGACTTCAAAAATTTTAACTTTTGTCTTGATTTACTATTAAACACATATAAATGAACCAGTTCTACTTTTTGTTTATGTCTGAATAAATTGTGCCATCCAGTACAGTATGTGGTAACTAGTTAATACATCCAAAAGACTTGCAGCAGCTCGAGAAACCGACTGGAGAGAATGTTCTTTATGCTTAGAGATCTAGAGATAATTTCACCCATAGACTAACAATTATCTGGCTAACAGCTACTCTGAAAAATAGAGCTAGCATGTCAGAGCAACACTTTGGAATTAATTGGAAGCATGCCAGCAAAAGAAACCCTTTAAATACCAAGAGAATTCCATAATATAAACATACTGATTGCATAACTTGAAGCATGTATGTGCATTGTAACTAGGGTTGCTAACTTCGGCTTGAGAAATTCCTGACGATTTGGGGGCAGTGCTTAGGGATGATGGAGTTTGGGAAGAGGAAGGAGTTCAGTGAGGATGTGATGCCAGCATAGCCTGTCTTCCAAATGTGCCATTTCCTCCAGAGGAACTGATCTCTGTGGTCTAGAGATCAGCAATAATTCCAAGAGAACTCCAGGTCCCACTTGGAGGCTGGCAACCATATTTGTAACATGCTATAAAATGTTATACTCATTAAAATGTGATAGAGTAAGAGATGAATCACAGTCTCCCAAGTATCTTGCCTTAAGAATTACTATTGTTGGTTACCCCATGGTGAGGCATGAGCTTTGACAGACAGGTTGTGAACAGAACACACATTGGGTGTGTTCAGACGCGCCGTTTCAGCCGGCATAAACTGTACCGGTTGGAACCGGTGCAGTTTATGCCATCTGAAACTCTATCACATTTACCTCCTGTCTGCGGAGCCCATCGTTGTATGCCCGCCCACACGCAGCGGGCAGCGGTGGGGTTTTTTTAAAACTCAGTTTGCGCTTGCGCATAAGCAGCCATCTACAGAATGGCGATCTTTGCGCATGCACAAAAAACCCCATCTTACACTTAAACTTGAAAGGTAAGGACTTACCTTTAAAGTTTAAAAAGCAAAGTAGACTCCCTGAGGTCCCGGACGCCTCCGAAATGCTAAACTAAGGCCCTTTTCTTTTTTTAAAAAAACAAACAAACGCCAGGGCGAAGCTTTGCCCAAGCGCATATCGCCAACCTTTAAAAAAAAAAATGGCGGGCGAAAATCGGAAGCCTCAGGCTTCCGAACGGAAGTTGTTTCTCAACGGTGGAGAGTGATCAGACGGCGGGTACAGTGATTACAACCATTGTTCTCAGGATACCACCACTTGGGGACCTAGTGGCAGAGTACAACGGTTTAAAGGGCTTTGCGGTTAGGGACGGAAGGCAGATGTTCTACGTCTGAACGCCGGTAAGTACACCGATTGCAACCGGCACCTATACCGTTGCAAACGCCGCGTCTGAACGCACCCAATGTTTGATGAAGTATTGCTCACTTGTAGTCCTTTGTGATGGTTGTGAGGGTTATCCATGTGTTCTCTTCAAGTGGAGCCTGGAAAACCAGCATTATCCACATCCAGGCCATAAATGATGGTTGCTGGCAAACCCCATTCATTCAGGGTGTGTCAAGAAGATGGGGGGAAAAACCTGCTTTGTTCTGTAAGACACCATAAGTCAGTCCTGCTTGACAGCCGGGATCCAAAAAGCTATTTGAGGTAAAGGCTTGATGTCAAGGTTTTTTCTTTCACTTGTTTAAATAAACTTCCATATCACATCACAACCTGCTTTTGTGACTCCCTGCAGCTTCAAAAGAGTTTTGCTATCTGACCTTGCAGGGGGAGAGGGGCTTCAGTTTGGAAATACAAGTTCAAAGCTCCCTTGGATGTGAGGAATGGCTTGGGTGGTTGCCTGGATTCAGACTAGTAACAACACGGGGTCTCCTACTCCGCTCTCTGACTCTGCTATGACCCTCTTTTAACTAGAGAGGAGATTTTAACATGGCCCTTTTCAGGTGATATATGTGTGGACATTTTCAGAAACATTGTGAGAAAACCAAGATATGTGCCTGAAATGTGTGAATCTAGCCAGAAGATATCATACCAAAAGGTGAACTAAAATGTACAAATACTGTAAAAAAGTGGCGTTACCACATTTCTACCACCACCTTTGGCAACTGCATGTCTGAGAGCTTGTCTAATTGCCCAAGAGCTTGACCATTTGTGCTTATGATATACTGTTTAGTACTTAAAATTTAAAATTGTGCATATTTTAAAATGTGTCAAAAGCTGTGCATTTACTATCAACACATTCAAAGACAGTGCAATGGTTACAAGCCCCATGATACATATTTATACAATAGACACCTGTCAAGTATTTAGTTCTATTAAGCTTTTTTATTGTTGTTGCTAAATTCTATGAAAAAGCTTCAGCCTCAGAAAGATCTTCCCATAATTTGTCAAAGTTAAATGAAGAATCGGATATCTGCTTGTACAGTAAATAAATCAGTGCATTCATGGTCTTTTCCATCTGTCAATTTGATGTCTGTTCTTGATGTGACTGTGAATAAAGGATCATAGTGTGACGGAATCGTGCACTGCCATAAATCAAGTTTTGTGAAAGACTTTTCTGTTCAGATGGGCTGCAGTTGGTAATTACCATAGTAATCAGCTCTGAAATACCAACCCTCAAATACATCAAAGAGACACCACAGTGGGCTACTCTACTTTACTCACCACCTAAAGGTTAATATGTGTACAGCAATGTTTTCACAGCCAAAGTGATATTTACTAACGTGAAAGAAAGCAGCATCATGTTGTGGAGAAAATAGTCACTAACTTCCATTTTTTCAGGCTCAGCAGGCAATGCAAAGAACATTTTTCACACCACTTAAAACAAACTCAGATGGCCCAAAGAAGCTGTAAAATCATGTTACTATTTCCCCCCAAGAAAATTATTAATAATTTATTATTAATTTAATATAATCACTCCCATCTTTGAATAGCTATCAAGGTGACTTATAAATGCTAAAAGGGCCTATGTAATTTAACTTCATTAAAAACACACAATAAAAAGCAATTACAACTGAAATAAATTCAAGGTGTTCCTTAGTGGCTTGGTTCAGTCATGCTAGTTTAATCTTCCTATGGCTAGCATGATCATCAAGCTGCTAACAATATATTTATCACCAGTATTTCACAACTCCAACTGCATAAAGCAACCATTGGTATTTTCACCTGTAACTGAGGCTGAGCATGTGCTCATATACATGTATACAGCCTATTCAATACCAGTGAAATCAGTTGCTGATTTGTTTCCAGGTTCAATTTAGAACACTTTTCTAACTTTAAAAGGGCTCTTTCTCTCTCTTTAGAAGTTCATATGCTGATTAAGATCTGATCAGGTATAAAACCAGTGGCAGGAAGTGCCTGGGCTTTCCCAGTGGCAGCTTTTGGTTCTTTGGTATCATCTTCCAGAGAAGAAGAAACTTCTTTCCTTTTATCCTTTTGAAAGGATAAGAGGACTTTCTCTTGTGGTTAATCATAAAAACACTAGATTCTGCAGGTAATTATGACAAACATTTCCGTGGCTGATCTTGTCTATTATTATGGTACTAGGAATAAGGCCTATTGTGGAAATAAATACGTGCTCTAGAAAGAGGCTCTGGGAGAGTGGGCACTCAGCATCAATGCCTTGGGCACTCAGCATCAATTTTCTGTGGTGACCTCAGCAGGGTATAATGACACAGAGTCCACTGTTTTCTCCAGAGGAACTGATCTCTGCTTCCTGAAGAGCAGTTGTAATTCTGAGTGATCTCCAGCCCTCTACTGGAGATTGGCAACAATGATTCCCCGGGAGGAAATGGCTGGTTTGGAGGGTGGAGTCTATGGCATTGTACCTGTCTGAGGTCCCACCCCTTATCAAACCCCACCCTCTCCAGGCTCCACCCCTCATATCTCCAGGAATTTCCCAACCTGGAGTTGGCAACCCTATCTCCTTCACAGCCAACCATCAACCTACCTTTATCTACCCCAGGGGAAAGTCAGCCGCACAGCAGGGGGCAGAAGAGAATGGTTTTACGGCCGCTGCCCCACCTCAGTAGCCAGCCAGCAATGGCGGAGCCAAGCAGGAGAGACAGCTGTTTTCACAAGTTTATTCTGACTGTCTGTGACTGGTCTGAAATCACCCAGTCAGCTTCCACAGCAAGAATCTGGATCTGGCAGACCCTGCTCTGAAGTGCTACGCCACACTGGCTGTGGTAATGCCTGGTATCACAGCTGAACTCCAGACAACAGATCTCTCTCTCCCCCTGGAGAAAATAACTGCTTTGGAGGATGGACTCTATGGCATTCTATTCAGCTGAGGCTTCTCCCCTCCCCAAACCCTGGCTTTCATAGACTTCAGCAGAAAATCTCCAGGAATTTCCCATTGTGGAGCTGGCAACCCTAGTCAGGACTGGCCCCAATGAGTTCCCCATAAAGGCCTGGAAAGGGCTTCATTCCTTTGTCTTTTTACTGAAAGAACCAAGCTTGGTTGCCTTACAACAGCCACTGAGGGAAAAGTTAGTCCCACAGGAGCCAAGCAGGAGAGACAGCCGCTTGGCAGGAGAGACAGCCGTTTGGCAGTTATTCTGACAGGGAATAGTGGCTGAGGTGGCAGTGGGCGGGGAAGAGGAGTGGACCCAGCACCCAGCCAAAGGCGGTTGATGGGCCAGTGGCTGATGGAGCACACAGCACAGCCAATGGGAGAGCTGGAAATGGCCAATGCATGAAGAGAATTATATATATAAGATGCATTGTGTATGTTATTTAAACAATGTTATTATTATTTTCATGTGCCTCGAAACTGTATTGCATTTAGGAAGGTTGGTATATAACTCTTTAAATAAATATTGCAAGATATAAATATTAAAAACAAGTTCATGCTTGAAGGAGGAAGGCAATTGGTATAGCCTGATCTCATCAAATCAATGGACGGTCAGTATTTGGATGGAAGTCCACCAAGGAAGGCTCTGCAGAGGAAGGCAATGACCATCCAACTCTGCTTCTCCCCTGCCTTGAAACCCCCTTGTTGGGGCCGCCATAAATGCGACCTGAAAGCACATGTGTACGTGTTTATTTTATATATATAAAATATAAATATATATAAAATATAAATATATATAAAATATAAAAAAGATGTTCCCACAGGGTACAGCAGGGTCTTGTTTCCCTGGTTACAGAGTTGGGCACATTTTAGGTTACAAATTTCATCACGTCAGAGCAGGTTTTGCACTTTGCATCTCTCTAAGAGAATTCTGCCCCTTAGTATGTATCTGTAATGGGGTGAAATAACCATTTGCTCTTTCTTCCTGCTGGCCATATGCTTGAACCAAGTACACTAGATGACAGCAGGAGCATAACTCATAATTGGATGGGTCCTTGAGCTTTATGGGCTGTTTAGCAACGTGTGGACAGGGTAACACTGTGGCCAGAAAACTACACAAGGAGCAAGGTTGTGCAGGGTGGTGTAGCTGGTTAAAGCATTAACAGTGAAATCTGCAGAAGGCTTAAGGAGGAAGGAGGTAGAGAGAATCACAGCTGCAGGTGTCTCGCCACTGTGGAGAAAAGCTGCAGGGCAGACTGTTGTAAGACTTTTGGCAATATAAGAGTTCTTACTGTGCTGTTTTTGGGCTTGGGGACTTCTGTGTACATTGTAATTGGAAGTTTATGGTTCATTGCACTTTTACTACCATTCCCTGGCCCTTACAATGTGTAGGCTGCATAACTGTAGCAAAAATCCCGATTACACACAAGCAGTGTCTGCCAGAAAGTTACAAACCAGAACAAGCTGGGCATGGATATAGTGTCTGCAAAGGAGAATGTTCTAAATAGTTAAACACAAGAGCCCCCCCCCCTGCAAAACCCCCACTAACCCTCCCCTGCCATCCAGTGTTTAGTTTTGACTTCTTTCCAGTATCATGACCATCAAATCTAGCTTCTTTTCCTTTAAGCATACACTTATTATACCTCGTTCCCACGTGCAGGAGGAGGAGAAGATAGAATAGACTGCACCACCACAGTGTGGGTGGGTTTCCAGTTTTGAAAGTTCCATCACATAGAATAGATTCTATCTCCTTTTTTAGCTTGATGTGCTGGTTTTCTATTTACTGGGAGTTTTTAATAGAATGGAGCATTTCAAAATGTGATCCTCCAGTTGTGATATCTACCACCTTAGTGTTCAATTACCTAATCTCTCACCTTATTCTCTTGTATATGCAACTCAGACCTTATTCCTTCTCCGTAGAATCTCAAGAATGGGACAAAGTTCAGTTTTGCTTAGAAACCAAGTCTGAGGACTATATTAAAAATCAAACACAGTTAAATTCACTCAAAAGTGGTGTTAAAAAACCCCAAAACTTTGAACAGTGTTGTCTCAGTACAGCAACTGAAGTTTTTGAAGGTAGAAATCTGTATCCCACCCATCCCACCCCTTAGGCATGACTATTACTGGAAATGTATTATTTAAATGGATCCCTTTAGGCTAAGCACTTCATATAAGGGTTTTTGAAAGGAAAAGTTTAAAAAAGCATACAGTAATCATTTTTGGTATTGTGTATGAAAACATGAAAATGAGATTGATATGATAAGTTATATACTGCCTAGCTATTTGCTTAATTAGATCTTTGCTGACACAAGAAAAAATACAAATAAGCAACATAAAAAGACTATATACACGTTTAGTCTGAAATAGCAGTATCTGCCTCAAGGGTTCCCCCCCCCTAAAAAGATGAAGATCTTAGCAGTAATTTCTGCTTCCCTGTTGAACTGTAATATCATGTGTATGTCACTCCAAGTCACCATATTAGAATATCTTCTGGGGAAGAATATCTTCTGGGGAAGAATATCTTCTGGGAAAGAATTTAGAAATAAAGATGTGCAGGGTGGTGAAAAGATTTATTTTCCCAACCTAGTGCACAGAATGATTGGGTATATGGACAACTATTTTAAATCTGTGGCTCAATGGATCCAATGTTCTGTGCATCCCTCAGTACACACATGCTTCCCCCTTTCAATGACTGGAGAAAGCATGTAATACATCTGAATAGAGGAAATACCCCTCTGATCCTGCTCCTTCAAATGCAGCGCCACCTAAAACTGGTTGGTTCTTTGTCGTGTATCCTTATGCTTTATCCTAAGAACATTTTCCTGGGAATAAGTTTCATTGAGTAATATGAGATTTACTTCCAAGTAGGCCTACTTAGGATTGCTCCTCGGTCTTGTCTGGGTTGTGCTTCAGTTTGTTATTCCTTATCCAGTCCACTACCAACTTCAACAAACATGTTCATGGCATCCACTACCTCACTCAGACATGGCTTAGTGGCTGAACTCGTGCTTTGCCTGTCGAAGGTCCCAGGTTCAATTTCTGGTGTCTCCTGTTAGATCTCAGACAGAATGTTCTGGAAAACCACTGTCAAGTCAGGCAATATCAAGTTAACATTCCGGACTTAGTATAAGACAGCTTCATATGATCATACCTAAATGTTTCAAAAAAGGGTTGTGTGTCATCTACCCATACTGCATTCCAAATCTCCAGATGCTTCATGTAGGTTTCAAATACTGCAGGAGACAAGACAGTACTCTGTGGGACTACCCCAGCACAAGTGCCACAGGGCTGAGCAGTAGGCCCATACCTTCTGGGACCAGATAACAGCAAAGCTACCAGAACCTGAAGCCCATCTCTGCCAATCAGTCCAAAGGATAACATGGTTGATAGTATCAAAAACAAAAACATGGTTGATAGTATCGAAAACCCAGAAAATCTACAGCAACTAAAGTATCAAAAGCTGCTAAGAATTCGGGGAGAATTAACAGGATTTGAAGCACTGAGCCAAATTGCAGTGACCAGAGATGGAGTTCTAGATATACTGGGGAAATTAAAAACTGGTAAGTCTCCAGGTCCTGATGGAGAACTGAGATGTAAGACAGTTGACCTACTAACCCATATATGGAATCTATCACTAAATTCAGCCACTGTACCAGAAGCCTGGAGAGTAGAAAATGTTTTATTTAGTTTTTTAGTTAGTTATTTGGTTCAATTTCTATCCTGCCCTTCCCGCAAGTGGGCTCAGGGTGGGTTACAACATCGATATAAAACAAAATCAAGATTAAAACTATAAATTTAATTCTTAAACGATGTTCTCGGTGCTTGGGGGGGAGCAGTGGGAGGACTTCTAGTGTTCTGGCCCCACTGCTGGACCTCATGATGGTACCTGGTATTTTTGGCCACTGTGTGACAGAGTGTTGGACTGGATGGGCCTCTGGCCTGATCCAACACTGGCTTCTCTTATGATGGTGATCAAACTACATCACAACTATTACAATGGTGCCCTGATGTTAGACCATCAGAAGCAGAAAGGCCTAAATCCCACAAGGGATTCCAGATTATAAATACCGTACCTTGGGTAAACCAAGGCGGTTATCATTCTATTCCTCGAAAACTGAAGACCATGATCAATGGTACAGATGACAACAGAGTGGTAGCAGGAGGGACCAGATGATATTTGACATCTGCTGTCTTACCCAAAAGCCTGGTAGAAGAGCTCCATCTTACAAGCCCTGTGGAACTGTAGAAGGTCCTGCAGGGCCCTGATCTCTAGTGGGAGCTCATTCTACCAGGTTGGGGCCAGGGCTGAAAAGGCCCTGGTCAAGGCCAGATTGACGTCTTTTGGGCTGGGGATCACCAGTAAATGCTGATCTAATGAGCGCAAGGACAGGGCACATATGGAGAGAGGTGGTCCCGTAAGTATGTTGATCCCTGGCTGCCCATGGCCTTAAAGGTAAGTACTAGCACCTTGAAATGGACCCAGAATTCTATCGGCAGTCAGTGCCATTAGCGGACCACAGGCCAAATGTATGCCCACGAAGACATCACTGTTAGCCCACGTGCTGCTGCATTCTGCACCAACTGCAATTTCCGGATCAGATATAAGGGTAGGCCCGTGTAGAGCGAGTAACAGTAGTCCAATCTGGAAGTGTCCATTGCATGGATCACTGTAGCCAAGTTGTGGTGGAGAGGTATGGAACCAGCTGCCACACCAGCTGTAGGTGGGAATAAAGCTGATTTGGCAACAGTGGTGACCAATTTTTAAAAAGGATCCAGAGGGAAACCAGGAAATTACAGGCCAGTCAGCCTAACATCTGTCCCAAGCAAATTAGTAGAAACTGTAATCAAAGATAGAGGGACAAAGCCTGCTGAGGGAAAATAAGCATGGTTTCTGCAAAGGGTGGTCCTGCCTTTTGGAGTTCTTTTGAGAAAGTGAACAAGCATGTACACAATGGTAACCCAGTAGATGTTATATTCCTGGACTTTCAAATGGCTTTTAACAAGGTACCTCACCAAAAACTCCTGAGTAAATTTAGCAGTCATGGGGTAAGAGGACGGGTTCTCTTATGGATTAAAAACTGCTTAAATGACAGGAAGCAAAAAGTAGGAATCAATGGATAGTTCTCACAATGGAGGGAAGTAAGCAGTGGGGTCCCACAAGGATCAGTATTGAGGCTGGTACTATTTAATTTATTCATAAATGGTCTGGAACTAGGAATGAGTAGTGTAGTGGCCAAGTTTGCAGATGACACCAAATTACTCAGGATGGTAAAAACCAAGGCTGACTGTGAAGAGCTCCAAGAGGACCTCCACAAACTGGGTGAGTGGGTGACAATGCAGCAAATGAAGTTCAGTGTTGGTAAGTGTAAGGTGATGCACCCTGGAACAAAAAAAAATCCTACTTCAAGTATAGGCTAATGGAGCCTGAACTCGCTGAGACTGAGTGGGGAAAAGATCTTGGGGTCATAGTGGATAGCTCAGCGGAGGTGTCAAACCAGTGTGCTGCAGAGGTAAAAAAGGCAAAAGGATTATTAAGAAAGAATAAAACTGCCAAATTTGTAATGCCCCTGTATAGCGTTATGGTGCGGCCTCATTTGGAATACTGTGTACAGTATTGGTCACTGTGTCTCCAAAGGACATTGCAGAGCTGGAAAAGGTACATAAGAGGGCAACTGAGATGATTAGGAGGCTGGAGCTCCTTCCCTATGAGGAAAGGCTGAAGAGGCTGGGACTTTTTATTTTTGAAAAGAGAGGACTAAGCGGGGACTCCCAAGTACATCTGTGTCGCAGCAAAATGTATATCAATATGTTGCTTAACAGAATGGATGTGTTATACATACAACCACTACCCCAGGATAAACAGGAAATTAATTACCATGGTCTTAATCTTTCTCTCTGTAGACAGCAGTTGACTGAACAAATTACTTCTGCAAGGAGTGCTGTGACGCCTTAGCTCCTTTATCTCCTATACGGCATCACACAGCCCTCTTTGCCTTTTTCATGCTTCAGACTGGGAGTCTCAATGCACAAAAACACCAATTCATGTTACATTTGCTGCTAAGAACGCTTCGAAAATCCTCTTTCCTATCTTACCTCGGGGACCGACACACAACAGCGCAGGAAAGGAGCCAGCCCGTGTGTTTCACACCTCGAGATAACAAGAGTCGGCTCCTGACACTAAAAAGAAAAAAATTATGCCCCCGAGATAACATTTTTTGCCAAGGACTTTCCATGCCCGGCGGGGCCGGATCCTTCGATGGCTTCACGTCACCAGCAGCCGCTAGTGGAGCGCCGAGTGTGCGCCGGAGGAAGCGGGCGGGCAGGCGAGTCCCTCTCCCTCCCTCCCTCGGGGGCTGGCTTAGTTTGCATTTGCAAGGGGAGTTTTGCTCGCCGCTTTTCGGCTGCAGGAGGGAAGCCGGTCCCCGGTTCCTGGGTGGGCCATGGAGGGGGGCGCGGGAGTTCCTGGGCGGCGCGAGGAGCCGCCAGCTCCCACCCCCTCTGCTTCCCTTTAGTACCTGCTGCAGCAGAAGGCAGCAGTCGAGGCCAGAGTGGCCCGTTCCGGAGCCGCGCCGCCGCCGCCGCCAGGGTCGTGCACCTGGCCTCAGACACAGCGGAGGCAAGGCCGTCACCGGGTCCCAAAGCCCGTCGAACCCAGGCGCCGGGCACGAAACAGCGGAATGGCCGGCGCAACAAGGAAGCTCCGCCGCTGCCTGGCGCGGCTCGGCGGGATGCTGCCGCCGCCGCTCCTCCTCCTCCTCCTCCTCCTCTGCAGCCCGCCGGCGGCGGGAGACCCTTCCCGGCACCACAACTCCGCCGAGCCGGCGCTTCTCGTCCTGCCCGGCGGCCCCGACGACGGCGGCGGCGCCTCCGGGATCCTGCTGGCCAACCGCGGGCTGCGCGTCCCCTTCGGCCGCTCCGTCTGGCTCGACCCGGCGCGGGACTTGGTGATCCGCGTGCGGCCGGGGGACCAGTGCGTGGTGACGGTGCTGGAGAGCGTCCCGCCGCCCGCCCCGCACCGCCCCGGCGCGCTCTCCCCCCAGCGCTTCCCTTGCGCCTTCGGGCCCGGCGAGGTGACCTACACGCACTACGGCTCCCGCAGCCCCGGCCGCGACCGCCTCAGCCTCCAGCTGCGCTACGACTCGCCCAGCCGCACCCTCGTCGCTCCCTTCACGCTGGAGGCCGAGGTGCTCTCGCAGCAGCTGCGCCTCCTCAGCCGCAACCTCCCGCTCGCCGTCGAGAAGCTGCGCGGCCTCAGCCCGCCCCTGGACGCCAAAGTGCTGGCCTTCGCCGAGGCGGGCGCGCCGGGCCGCCGCCGCCGCTGCCGCCTCACCGCCCTGCCTCACCCGCCCGGCAGCGGCAGCCACCTGCCTGCCTACGGGCGCCTCGTGGACGCCGACGGGCGCCCCCTCGCGCCGGGCTACAGCGACGAGTGCGGCCGCTTCCTCGCCCTGGGCGTCCGCTACGAGCACACGGCCGCCACCCCCTCGCCCAACCGCGACTACATCCCCATGCGGGTGGAAGTGGTGGAGGAAGGCGGCGAGTCCCGCCAGAGCCGAGGCGAGCAGGAGTATTTCCAGGTGGTGGTCCGCATCCGCGAGGGGGCGGAGAATACACCCCCCAAGCCCAGCTTCGTCGCCTTGCTCATGATGGAGGTGGACCAGTTTGTGCTCACGGCCATCACTCCGGACATGTTGGCTGCGGAGGACTTGGAGTCCCCGTCGGACCTGCTGTTGTTCAACCTCACTTCACCCTGGCCCAGCACTGGTGGGCAGGACAGGGCGGCCGGGGATGACCCCCGGTTACGAGGCTACTTGATCAGCACCGATGACCCCAGCCGCCCACTCACCTCTTTCACCCAGCGAGAGGTAAGGGAGCTGAAGATTGCCTACCAACCCCCCACTGTGGATTCAGATTATGAGCGGCTCTTCCAGCTTGAGATGGAGGTGTTGGACCCTGAGGGTGCCTCCTCGGAGCCCTTTGCCTTCATGGTGGTGGTTAAACCTATGAACACACTGGCCCCGGTAGCTGTCTTTAACCGTGTTGTTGGGCCCCAAATGATGCTTTTTGAAGGACAGTCGAGGCCACTTTCTGGCAATCTTGAAATCAGCGATGAAGACAACTTGGATGATGTGAAAGTATGGGTTACAAGGGGACTAAAACATGGTGAACTCAGGGTGTTGGGTGCCCCGCTTGGTCGCCAGTTTTTTACCGCTGCAGAGTTAGAGGCTGGACAGGTGATTTACCAGCACGATGGCAGTGAGCACAGCTACAGTGACAACATTGTCTTCCGCATGGGGGATGGACAGCACCAAGTGGAATTTCTTTATCCAATCACCATTGCCCCTGATGACGACCAGCCGCCCCTCCTCAATGCCAATACTGGTTTAGTGCTAAGTGAGCACCATATGGTCCAGATTTCCCCTTTTGTCCTCAGTGCCACAGACATAGATTCTGATGACTCTACCATTCGCTTTGTTCTGAAAGAGATTGAAGGGTCTTCACATGCATCCACTCCTCACCATCTTGGTGAACTTCTGCTGCGTCAGGCAGAGGTTCCATTATCTTATGAAAAAGAGGAGGGTGTGGAGGGAGAGCATGGTACTGTATCCTCCTGGCACTTTGTGGAGAGTGAAGGCATGTTTGAGAAGGTGGTGACTGAGTGGCTGCAACAGGATATCCTGGATGGAAAGCTGTTCTACAGGCACACGGGGCCCCATAGCACCACCCTAGTGATGGATCAGTTTCTATTCTATCTCCAGGATGATAATGATCCCCCAAATCAATCTGGAGAACAAGAGTTCATCATCAAGGTCCAGCCAGTAGACAGCTTACCTCCAGAGTTGTACCCTGGCACCACTTTGCAGATGACAGTTCTAGAATATCAGATGACCCACTTCAGAAAACGTTACCTCCGCTATACTGATTTGGACACAGATGACAGGGAACTGAAATATACTGTGCTCACACCACCAACTGATATTGATGAAAACCATCCTGTGCTGGCTGGGGAAATTGTGTTGACTGACAGGCCTCTAATATCCATTACACAGTTTACTCAAGCACAAGTAAATCATCACAAGGTGGCATATAGGCCTCCAGACCAAGAGCTTGGAATTGCCCCAAGAGTAGTGCAGTTCACTTACAGTGTAGAGGACACAGCAGGTAATTCTGTGCCAGGCACCTTTACTTTTTTCCTGCAGCCAGTGGATAATCAACCTCCCCAAATTACCAATGCTGGCTTCATTGTGCCTGAGGGGGGCATCTTCCTTCTCACTAGTAGTCAACTAGATGCTACTGATAAGGATACAGACACTGACCGGATTGTCTTCACTTTAACTGAGGTACCGCAGCATGGCCACCTGCGCTACCTGGAAGAGGGACAGATGGCACAGGGTGAATCTTTTCTTTTAGATGACATTGCTAATGGCCGCGTATCATACCAGCACAATGGTGATGAGTATACAAGTGATTCCTTCCAGTTGGAAGTGAGTGACGGGATCCATCAAGTGCCAATCACCGTTAGGATTGTTGTTCAGCTAGTGGACGATGAGCGACCCAGCATCACTGTCCCTGGTAGTAATGGATTGTTGGGGGCTTTCATTGATGTCCTGGAAAATAGCGCCACTGAAATCACTACTTCTCTTATTCAGGGTACAGATGAGGATACTGATGAACTGGCATTAACTTTTATTGTGGAGGATCCCCCTAAACTGGGTGACATCTTAGTGGATGGGGTGCCCTCTGAGAGGTTCACCCAGCAGGACCTCATCAGTGGCACAGTAGTATATGCTCACACTAGTGGAGAGATTGGATTTAAAAAGTTGTCTGATTCTTTCAACCTTACTATCTCCGATCTCTCTAGTGAGTGGGTGGTGGGAGGCAGCACTGTGGAAGGGGTGCGTGTGACTGTGACTGTTTTACCAATGGACAACATTGCTCCAGAGGTTATGATGGGAGAGGAATCATTCACTGTTTATGAGGGTGGGAAAAATGTGCTAAGCTTACAGCTGCTAGATGTGGAGGATGTGGATACTCCTAGAGATGACATCCTGTGTACTATCCTCACACAGCCCTCCTCTGGATACCTGGAGAATATCTCTCCAGCTCCAGGGTCTGAAAAATCAAGGGCCGGAACTGCCATCAGTGCCTTTTCTATTAAAGATGTCCGTCTTGGACATATTAATTATGTGCAGAGCATCCACAAGGGAGTAGAACCTTTGGAAGACCGATTCACTTTCCACTGCTCTGATGGTATCAACTTCTCCCCACGACATTTCTTTCCTATTGTCATTGTCCCGACTAATGATGAAAAACCAGAACTGTTTGTACGTGAGTTTGTGGTGCTGGAAGGGATGAGCTTGGTGATTGACACTCCTATTCTTAATGCTGCTGATGCTGACATTCCCTCAGATGAGTTGCGCTTCTTCATAACTGTTCCTCCTAAACATGGGCAGATTGTTCACCAGCTGGCCAGTGGCACTGTGTCCATCCACAATTTCACCCTGGATGAAATCCGGGAAGCATCCAACATTGTATACGAGCATGATGACTCAGAGACTAAAGAAGATACTTTCAAAATCCAGTTGTCCGATGGCCTGCACACTGTGGAACAAGAAGTTTTAATTATGGTCATTTTGGTGGATGATGAGACACCCAGGTTGTCTATCAATGATGGACTTGAAGTGGAGATGGGTGAATTCAAAGTTATTACTAATCGGGATCTCAGTGCCACTGATATAGATTCAGAGGACAAAACACTCACCTATATTATCCGTTTGTTACCCAGGCATGGCCTTCTGCAGCGAGTAAGCAAAGATGGAGAGCTCTTAGGCAACATTACACTAGGCATGAATTTCACACAAGATGATGTAGACCAAGGTTATATACGCTATATTCACACTGGCCAGCAGGGAGTACGTGACTTGGTTAAGTTTGATGTCACTGATGGTATAAACTCTTTGATAGACAGATATTTCTATATTACTATCAGTGGTATTGATATGGTATTCCCTGAGGTGATCAATAAGGGGGTAACATTGAAAGAAGGTGGAAAAGTGACTCTCACTACTGATCTGCTCAGTACAAGTGACATTAACAGCCCTGATGAGCATCTGCGGTTTAGTATCACCCGTTCCCCAATTAGAGGACATTTGGAGAACTCTGACAGCCCTGGAGTTCCTGTCACTACCTTCACTCAGCTTCAGCTAGCGGGCAACAAGATCTATTATATTCACACAGCAGAGGATGAGGTGAAAATGGACAGCTTTGAGTTTGAAGTAACAGATGGTTATAACCCAGTTTTCCGGACTTTCAGGGTTTCCATTACTGATGTGGACAATAAAAAACCAATTCTAACAGTCCATGACCTGACAGTTCAAGAAGGGGAAACCAAACTGATCACTCCATTTGAGCTGACTGTAGATGATCGTGATACGCCTGATAATTTACTCCGTTTCATAATTACTCAAGTCCCTGTTCATGGCCAGATTATATATAACAATAGCTATTCTGTGACCAGCTTCACTAAACAAGACTTAAATGAGAACATGATCAGCTATAAACATGATGGTACAGAAACCAGCCACGATAGTTTCTCTTTCACTGTTACTGATGGAACCCACTCAGATTTCTATGTTTTCCCTGGTACCACCCTTGAAACACACCACCCTCAGATGATGAAAATCCAGATCAGTTCTCTGGACAATGGTGTTCCACAGATAGTAGTGAATAAGGGTGCCTCAACACTGAGAAATCTTCCAACTAGGCATCTAGGATTCTTAATTACCAGTAAGTCTCTGAAGGCAGAAGATAGAGATAGCCCACACAAATTACTGAAGTACAAGATCACCGATGGGCCAAAATATGGACTCATAATTAATACTGGCCTAGGAAACGGAAGTATTAAAGCCTTCACACAAGGTAAGGCTTCCACCTTTGTACTTTGTGTATTTATGATCCCACAAGAAAATTGGTAAATATAACATTCAGTCTTGTGTAATATTTTAATTCCATAGTCATAATTTATATTTTGGAAGATGCACTGTATCTCCCAAGATTTTTATGGAACTTACAAGAACTTACAATATTTCTATAATATAGGGTGCAACCTACAGTGCATTTAATTCTGATTAGACTGCTATCTAATTCCTGGTGGGACTCCAGTTTGTTTGGCATATGGGGAAGAACATTGCCAATCCTATTTAGGGAATAACAATTTTCTAGGTCTGCTTTGTATCAAAAAAACATAGTTTCATTACTTTTTGCCTTTTGCATTAGGTGCTTGTTGCAGCACTAATTATAATACAGAAGGTGAGTGGTTGCATAAGTAGCAAGGTATTTTTAAAAGTATTTCAAGTCTGATAGTTATGCCTGATTTTTAAAACATGCCTTCCTTATTTACTCCTAATCAAAAGCTTAGACAGTGTGGAACTGGTGAGGGTTTTCCTGTATCTTGAATTGCTGCTTGACATGAAGAAAGAAGAAAGCTGGGACAGCAGCTAAGTGTGCCCTTTGAAATGGGAATTTCTTGGCTCAACCGTAATCCAAAATTACAAGGTCACACTTTATATGAACTATGGTTCACCGCTAACCAGAGATGTGAAATTAGTCCAACTCCTAATTTCAAAGTCTGTGAACAGTGAACTCTGGTTAGCATTAACTGTGATTTAGAGTGGTGCTGATGCAAGTCTTAACTACAGTTGGGTTGAAGATGATGGTGGGAAGGGAACAGAGAATCCAGTAGGTCTGGTACCTTAATCACAGATCAGGAAAATTCCATTTGGCCTGGAATTAGATGACATTAGACAAGCTCCACTCACAGCCTCAGTAAGTAATAATACTTATAAGGCCTGCCTTGCTGGGCTGTTGTGTGGTTTCTTTCCTTCCCATTGTCCTAGGATGACAGAATCTTAACTACTTATTTATCGAATTTTTATACCGCCCTTTCTCCAAGGAGCTCAGGGTGGCATATGTGGTTCTCCCTTCATTTTTATCCTCACAACAACTTAGTGATAGGTTAGCCTGAGAAAGAATGACCAACCCAAAATCTTTTAGTGAGCTTCATTTGAACCTGGGATTTGAACCTCACTCTCCCTAGGCCTACTCTGACATTTTATCCATTACATTCTACTGGCTCACAAACATATCCTTTCTGCTATAAAGGCCATACCCAAAGAACCATAAAACTAGTTCTGTGCCCAGGAGCATTCTGTTTCTTGAATAGCAGGCTGCCCCTGTCCCCTGCAGCGCAGTAAACTGCTTTTGAAACTAAGGGGGGTCTGTTCCTAATATAGTATAGATATCTGGTGTTTCAAAGGGGGAAAAAAACACTGGACATGGCTAAAGTAGTTTTTTGGATCCTAGCCAGCTTTTATTCTGAAGATGTAGTGTAAGTGGGTTCCATGTGCCAGTTAAAGAGGGATTGTGAATGAAATCACACTTTGAAAAAAACCAACAGAATGGACAACAAATATATGAACTTTAGCTCTGAGCTCAAAACTAATTTAGCCCACACAGCAAAAATAGATTCAGATACATCATGGATGGAGTAAGATCCTGATTCCACTAAATTCAGTAGAGCCAGGATTTCACTCATAGAATGTTAAAGGGTTATAGAAAGATCATCTGTAATTTGAGGGAATATTTCCAAAGTTGTTTTTCAAGTTCAAACAGTACTCGGAAGGCTTTGGTGTAGCATTTCAGTGATTCATGAAACTGTTTTTCTTCCCTATTAGCTGACATTGATGACATGAAAATCTGCTATGTCTTGAAGGAAGGTGAAAATGCTACTAGTGATATCTTCTATTTCTCAGTTGAAGACAGTGGTAAGAAAATACATTTTAATGAGTGGAATATATCTTAAAATCAACCTGAGAATATTGGAATTAAAGGATTTATAATTTTACTGTGCATTAGTTAAAAAGGTATTTGTGTCGCTTTGATAGAAGTACATTTTTTCGTATTATTACTGCCCAATCCTATGTGTGTTTGTTCTCAAGTAAGTTCCTTACAGACTGTAGGGTTACTCCCAAGCGCATAGGATTGGAGACTTAATAGGCTTTACTTTGTGGATGGAAGATTTAATGAATCTTGGCCTGGTTCTTGAAGTTCGATTAATTATGATTTATGAAGCGGGGCAAGATCCATGTGTGCGATCAAGTCTGCTATTTACATGAATCTGCACTCCACCCCTCTCTAGCTGCATCTAGTTCTATATTTAATTGTATTTTTGGTTCCCAAAGTCAATTTGGGAATGTCTGTAGACTCCTTTTAATCCAGATTGGTCACAGTTCAATTGGGGAGGGAATGGAAAGGGTACATACAATCCAGTGAGACACTCCTAGTCTTTAAATTCCAGGCAGCTGGTTGTTTGTACTGGGTTTTTGGCATTTCTCACATGTTTGCTTCATTAGTGATAAAAGTTTATCTCATTCTAAACTCTATTGCCCCAGTCCGCTCATGGATTTTCCTGTGCTGAACAGGTGATTGGCACAAGGGGGATTATAGAGACTGTATGCATGCACAATCACTTGAGGGAAGTTGACAGTTTTTCTTGATGAGTAGGTTTTGTCCCATCCTGCTCAGAGAATCACTTTTATCTGTGTTGTGGAGAGATTGGTAAAGGATTGAACCGTTGATTCAATTCAGATCCATTCAAATCAAGGGATACTTGCAGGAAATGTGGAACTAAATACCTGAAATGTGTACGTTCTGCATGCACGCCCACACATACACACATATATAAAATGAAGTTACCAAATTCTGAACTGAGCTCTGTAGCTGTTTCTCTAACAGCAGTTAGTAAATGATGGTGTTTAGCTCCAAGCCACAAAAGTTTCACCTGTTGGTTCACCTGTTGCATATCAGATCTATGTTAAAGTGACATGAGCAAACAAATGTGCCGTGCCTCAAGCTGTCTGAAAATTGCACACTTTGATGTGAACATTCCAGGCATGCAGTATGTTTGTGAGTTAAAAGATACTCTGTACTTGCTCAACAGCACTTTTGTTTTCATCTGTAATTCTTAAGTCCTAGAGCTCTGGCATTGAGAACAGTTTATGGCCTTTTTCATGACTTGCTATAAAGTGACTACTCTGTTGCTATTCTTTCCCAAGTTTTATTTTTGGTCCTAATTGAAGAAGATTATTTTTATTCACGAAGTAGAAACTATGGACCTTTGATTTGCATTCATTTGTTGTTAGAACTATAAGGATTGTGAATTCTTCAAAAGCTATGAGACTGATTGAAGTTATGTGTACTTAAGAGAGAGCTCTAAAAAACTGACTTGCCTAAACAAAGTTTGCTTTTTGAATTATACCTGTTCTACAAGGTTGTGGTCATCTTTCAGAAACAAACATGGTGATTCCTATATTTTAAAGTAATCCTTTTGATGTTTCTCAGAGTACCTTTTAAAAACCAGCCCTGATTTTCTGCCTTTAACAGCAGTCTGGGATATAGACATTTAGCAGGTCAGTCTTTTCTAGGATGGTGATAAGCAGCAGTAAAAACTTCACCTGCTAAATATCTATCTGTGAGGTAGCTCTTAAAGGCATAGAAGCAGTCCATTTAATAAAGGTCACAGTCCTTGATATTTCTAGGGCAATAGATGTGTTTGTGATTTCATTTACCCATGTGCTTTTGTATGCATATGTTGTATATGCTCCGTGGAATGTGAGATGGATGGGTGGGGAGGGAGAGGAAAGGAGAAATCTTTACCACTACCTGTCTCACCCTGGGGCATTTGCAACTTGCCAAGGCAAGCAAGTAGGAAATTGCATTCTGATTTTGATTTTATTTGCGCAGCTTTATTTACAGCTATGATGGTCTTCTGCATAAGTGGCATAGGTCAGTTCCAATTTCCTTTAAATATACCCCTTTTGGGGAGGTTGATGGGTTTCAGCCATTCTTCATTTATAAAGTGGAATATACTCTTTCAGCACATGTGATTTGTCAAGTTGCACCATGTCCCTGTTCATCTTGCACAGATCCTGGTGGTATTACAGCCATCTGTGAAGATGGCACAGGGAAAATCACTGCAGCAGATCCTGTATTGCATAGTGTTTTTTGTTTTCAAAGGCATTTCATGAACTTGCAGATTGATGCTAAAGTTCTGTACTTTGAACATAGGTTAGTCTCATGCAGATAGCCAACAATTTATCTACAAAAATGAAAAAAACCCACATTTACAGATCCATACTACATTCCCTAAGTGCATCAACCTCAGTGAACTTAGAAGCATGTATTAGGGTTGCCAGGTCTGAGTTGGAAAATACCTGGAGACTTTGGGGGTGGAGCCAGGAGAGGGTGGGGTTTGGGGAAGGGAGAGGCCTCAGCATGGTACAACGCTATAGAGTCCTCCCTTCAAAGCAGCCATTTTCTCCATGGGAGCTGATCTCTGTCAGCTGGAGCTCATTTGCATAAGTGGGAGATCTCCAGGCCCCACCTGGAGGCTGGGAACCCTAGAATGCACATTTGCTTAGGCTACCACTGTTAGTGTTTGTCATTTGATCAGTTATGTAGAGCAAACAACCATTTCAGCACCTCTAAATAGATCCAGCTTTATCTAACTGCAGTATTGGCACAAGGACTGAAAAATCAGATCTTCTGCAGATGCTCTTGTACAACAGTGCCTCAATCTAAGCATTTATTGGCAGGTATATCAGGTTGTCAGTGCCTTAAACCTCTCTGCATTTCATACCTGTAGGATGCTTCTCTGCACTTCTAGACTGTGTGGTTGTGATGACTGCTAAATATATAGTGCTCTCGTGTACGTGGTCTTTTGAAGAATCCTGCTAAAGGCCTATCTTCTAACACTAGAGGAGAAAAATGAAAGGGAAGGAAGGAGTTCAAAAACAATGGGGAAATATGGAACATGTTAGAGCTTGTACTTCAGTAGTAACTCTCAACCTACTGATGGAACAGTATTGGAGCATGAAGCCAGTCTGCAACATTACCCTGTTTTTCCCCCCTTCCAGACATAGTTTTATAAAGTTTCCTACAGGCTGCAACCTGTGGTTCACTGTTCTAAAAATTAAATGGACTTTTTATCTTTATTATCAGAATTTATGACCATTTTAATGTAATTTATTAGAACATTGGAATATAGAATACAATACTTGCAAAACTTCAGTAATTTAGATCAGGAATTTGTAGCTAATTTTTTTTAGTGCTAGCAGTAGTATACATGGCTTATAAGGAGCCAGTTAGGGCTTAGACTTTGTGGTGGGCTTTGGCAGAATGAATACTACAAGGTTTATCACAGTGGCTTTACTCTGGCATGGATTGTATACAGCGCAAGTGGAGCTGGACTACATAAACAGTAACTGTCCTGCCCCCCTTCCCACTAAAGCTGTCTTTGTCCCCCCCCCCCGTGCCTCCATGGGTCACTGGATCTGAACAACTTTGTGGAGGGCTGCAGTGAGAGGCGAATTGTCAAAAATAGCTCTATTCCCTTCCAGAAGTAGAAGAACAGGGTAGTGAAGTGGATCCAGCACTGACTGATTGCATGGTTACCAACAGAGATTACCAACAATTCCTGTAGTGAGTTCAGAGCCTCTGAATGTAATTGATGAGCTGAGTAACTCTGCATATGACTGCACTCTTAGGACTATAGCCATTGCTGGAAAAATGCTGAGATGTATTCTTTAGCCAGTTTGGTGTAGTGGTTAAGTGTACAGACTCTAATCTGGTAGAACTGGGTTTGATTCCCCACTCCTCCACTTGCACCTGCTGGATGGCCTTGGGCAAGCCATAGTTCTGACAAGAGCTGTCCTTGAAAGGGCAGTTCTTGAAAGAGCTCTCTCAGCCCCACCTACCTCACAGGGTGTCTGTTGTGGGGAGGGGAAGGGAAAGGAGTCTGGAAGCCACTCTGAGACTCTGAGTGAAGGGTGGGGTATAAATCCAATCTCCTCCTCCTCCTCTTCTTCTTCATAGGCTAAGGCACACAAAAACATGTGTACAATTAAAAGTTGGGTAATGGTACACAATTCTGGCAGAAGTATTTGTTTTCACCTTAACAAATTGTCAAATAATAGGCAATTAGAGACTGAAATTTGTTTTTACATATTGATAATTTCAGACATGTGAAAAACTGCAGGTATCCCAGTTCTGCACACTGAACTTCACACATATCTTACATGGAAACCTGTAGTCAAGCTTCTGAGATTGAGTACTCTTCACTGGAATTTTAGTTGCCTGTGTTGCACGCCGTCTTCTGTTGTACTCATGGTGATCAAATACATGCTGTCCACAATAAGAGAGACAGAGATTTGGATCCTGCCCAAAAGCAAGACTTCTCAGCCTCCCTCCTCCAGTTACAGCTCAAAATGACCCCCAATGCTGTTGCTGGGGGAAAGGGGGGGGAATAGGTAAAAAATTTCCTTTGATTGACAGGAAATAATCAGCAGGATCCAACCCAGCATGGTGCAGTAGCTGAATATTGGTCTGGATTAAATTTTTCACTCCATCCTGAAGCTCCTTGCACCAGCTGCTGTCTCTAAACTGACCCTGTCTTGTGGGATATGAGGCTATGGAGGAAAGGAGAACTGTGTACGTTCCCTGAACGTCTTGGAGGAAGAAGGGGATAAAAATGTGATAGATGCACTACAGCTGACTGAGAAAGCTGGTGTTCAGTAAGCCCAGTTGTCTTGTGAGAGCTACTTAAAATATTGCAGTCTATATTTACAATCAGAGCAGCTGGCTATCAGGTTTTTGAGTGCTGATTTGTGTTGCTGTGCCTCAGTTAACATGGTCTTGTAGAAAGAGATAACAAGCAGGAAAGCCAATTTAAACATATTTTAATGGGGGAAAGAAGCCAAGCAGCTTGTGGTGATCTCCTTTTGTAATATACATGGATACAAAAAAGAAAAGAAAAGATTTTCTCCAGTTAAAAAGTTTTGATATATTTAGCTATTTTTGCTTATTTTCAAGTATGCTGTAAAGTGCCTTGTAGTAGGTGGTTTTAAACAGTGGAAACAGTTTCCCAATTTAGGATGTGATCATAGGACTTCTGCCTTATAAGGGAAGAAATCCTGCAGGGTCGTGCAATAGTATTCTAAACAAAATTTTATTTTTAATCCCCTTTTGTTATACACCTTCAGTCATGTTATAGAAATATCCTTTAGATTTTGCAGAGAATACTAGAATTACACTTATGATTAACTAGTTACAGCAGGTTCCTTACTTTGTGCTGTTAATGAGACTTTTTGCTTGTTTCATGTAGGAACTGCTACTACCATTACTTAGAGGCTCAAGTTTTGCTCATTGTAAGCATTTCCAGAAAGGTTAGGGTTATGGCGAGCCTAGAAACATACTTGTTTGTGCCATTCTTAGACATGCCCAAACCTTGAATGGGCACTGCTCTGTATTATCTGTAAGTGGGAACTGCACCATTCCAGTCTGCTCTCAGGAAATGTAAGAGGCTGAAAGCCACACTCACAGGGATGTATGGAGTGGTTGCGTGAACTTGGCAACCTTGCACCGTTACTTAGTTCTCTTTAACTGAATAGCAACTGAGTTGGGTGCTCCTGTCACCCTGATCTCTGCTTTCTAACTGCCAAATTGTTTGGATGCTTGTTAACTAGGGTTGCCAACAGGCCTGGAGAAAAATGCCCTGTTTCTTTAATAGAGGGTTAGCATGTGGAAATGTAGAATCATAGAATCACAGAGTTGGAAGGGGCCATACAGGCCATCTAGTCCAACCCCCTGCTCAATGCAGGATACAATTGAAGGTTTTTTTCACCTGGGCTGCGGTCAGATGACAGGTTTGGTGCAGTCTGGCTGTGCCTCTAATTTCTTCGAAACTATTTGTTCTGGAGAGTTTTGACCAGACACGCCACCCTCACCCTATGATGGACCGATCAGACTATTGCTGTGCGGTCACCATGGAGTGGTTAGATAGGAAACTTCCTTTTTAAAAAAAGTCTACTTTGCGCATGCGCAGAACTGCTTATTTGCCAGGAGCGAGTGTGTGGTTATGCGCATATCGCTAACTGTGGGAGAAATGGCAGTCAGGGAGCGGAAGCTGCAGACCTCCCAGATGGCTTGAATGTGCAATGGAGAGATCAGATGGCCAGAAGTGCAGAGTGAAAACAATTGGATCCATAAATACTTGACTTTCTCCAATGTTGGGAAAGTCGGGTGTGAGGACGGGGGGCTGACGACTAGGGAATGGAAGACAGATGTTGCTGTCTGGATGCACATGTTAAATCCAGCAGGGAGAAGTGACAACATCGGATTAAACAGCCTGTCTGATTGCACCCTTGGTTAGTAACATCTCTGTAAGCCTCTATTAAAGGAACAGGACATTTCCCCCCCAGGCAGTTGGCAATGCTGGGATCTACATAGCCACTCCAACTTTATATGTAGGATTTATTTTTATCTCCATGTTTCCATTGCAGACAACAGCATCCCAACTGCCATCTATGCCCAAGATCCACTAAAAGTTGCCCAGCATAAAAAATAATTAAGAATATATTTATGGTCCTTTGCTTTACTTTTGGGGGGATTTAACTATCCCCCGTATAGTTGTTTAAACTTTTCAGATTTTTCTGCACACCTGGGGACTGCCCCAAGTGTGCAGGAAAATCTCTGTGCCCCACAAGTGCCCCCGATGTGCGGATTTAGATATCTGCGCAGAGGGGGCCTCTTGGCTAGTAGTATATAGACAAGAAGTGGGACCCACGATACTCGTTGGGGGGGGAGTATTTCCTGTGGCTCCCAAGCTGCCAAGGCTTCTCCCTGCTGATTTGCAAAGGACTGCAGCCTTAGGAAGTTTCTGCTCAAGGCAGAGAGCTCCCAATCTAGGGATTTGTAATGAAAATGTTGATACTTTCATGGCGGTTTAAAACGAAGCCCTGTAGAAAAAACTAAGGCGCAAGTTTAATTCTTTCCTGTTGACTTCTGTGGGACTTTGAAGTGTTTCACCGTGGCTGGATGGTGCCCAGAGAAATGGCTGAAAGGGCATGACTAATGCGTGCGGCAGGTGCAAGCGGAATCAGGCCCCTGTGGCGGCCCCAAACCCCAGTTCTGTGGACAACGGGATCACGTTGGCACAGGTTGAGGCTCCCTTTCCACATCGGATCGGCTCCCTCCTTCCTTCCCTCTGAGCTGCCAAGGCTTCTCGCTGCTGCCCTCGCCACGGCCCACAACAGCAAGCACTGGCGAGTCCTGTGCGGCTTTGAGCTGCCAGGCCTGCAAAGCTCTTCCCTGCCACCGCCCACAACAGTAACACTGACGAGCCCTGCATGGCTCCAAGCCACCAGGCCCGCCCCCACCACTGCTACTGCCAAGAGCAGCAGCAATGGCTGTGGTTTCTAGCCGCCGACCTGCCAAGGCTCCTCCCCACTGCCCCCGCCACCAGCACCAACAGCTCTGCCACAGATCCTAGAGGTAAGTGCGTTCCCTGTGCATGTGCAGGGAATGCTGTTTTACTTTTGGGGGGATTTAAGTATCCCCTGTATATTTTTAAAAACTTTTCAGATTTTTCTGCACATTTAGGGATTGCCCCAAATGTGCAGGAAAATCTCTCTGCCCCCCAAGTGCCCCCAATGTGCGGATTTAGCTATCTGCATGGAGGGGGCAACTTGGCTATTAGATATATAGATTACTTGTATAGTAGTTTGATGTCAGCTGGCAGCACTGTCTGCCCTGCTGATGCTGGCTTTGTCAGCAGCTCTGCCAGTTAATTGGGAAACCACACAAGCCTATCTCCGTGTTTTTAAAAAATAAATGTTACTAGAAGTTTATTTTTGTCTGTTTTCTCACATTTTAAAGCTTTATCCAGTTATAAGTATTTCTTTTCATAGAACTATTGATAGAAATCATCATCTAGACGTAATATGAATACGTTAGAATTAGGGTTGCCAGGTCCCCCCTGGTCACTGGCAGGGGATGGTGGGTTAGGACTGCCAGATCCATGTTGGGAAGTGCCCAGAGGTAGGGGGGTGTAGCCTGGGGAGGACAGGGACCTCAGTGGGGCACAATACCACAGACACCACCCTCCAAAGCTTCCATTTCCTCAAGGGAAACTGATCTGTGTAGTCTGGAGATAAACTGTAATTCCAAGGGATCCCCAGTTCCTGGAGGCTGGCATCCCTAATTACAATACAGTTAATGGGTTAGATCCATCCTACTTTCCCATCTAATCTTGTCCAATTCTCCTCCTTATTACAGCCCCTGTCCTACATGGCTTTTGTCCATGCAGGTCCCATTATTCCTCCCCTCATTACAGAGTGGAAAAGGTGGCCAGATTCAACCCAATGTAATATGTAATGTGAACATTTTCACTGTAGCAGATCTCCTAAAAATGCTATTTTAGTTCATTTACTTATGTTTCTTTTTATTTTAAATTTGAAAAATAACTGAAGGTACCAAGTGCAATCTTGCATTTACCTACACAGCAGTATAGTAAAGTAAAATCAGTGGGGTTTAACTCTGCAGTGTTGGCAGGAATCATAGTCTTCATGCAGCAGGCTGTTCTCTTAATTGCTATCCTTTGTCAGAAGGAAACATTCTTAATAAGTGAAATATACCGGGTTCAGACACGTAGAAGTGATCAGCTCATAGTTTATTAGTGATTCAGCAAGTGAAAGAAGACTACAATCCCTGGCTGAAGCCAGGTATTTATGCCTGAAAAGGGTTACACCCTAAAACACCCCACTTCCAACAATAAACTATTTACACTCTATTGTTTCCCAGTTGGTTTACTCTAGGATCCTTGTCTCCCTACTTGTCCATTCTAGGATCCTAGCAATCTATTGTTATGCATCCCAAGCTCAGTCCTTTTGCAAGGGCAGTTGAGGCTCAATACATAACAATGAGCATAATGTACCCATCTCAAAATAGTTCTGTACATTGTGCAGAATGAACTTGTAAAGACAGGGCTTAATAATTTTTCTTCTTTAGCCTGTTTAATAATACATGGAAAACTAATTGGCACAACTCAGTTAAGTCTTAGCTTTAATCCTCTTGGCAAAGCTAAACAATATGAGGAAACAGATAATCACCTGTCTTTCCTTCTAACTCCAGTACTCTGATTGCTTTGTGAACACAAATGTTTGACACTCCCGTCCTACCTAGTTGTGGCTCAAACGACAGTGTTTGTATATGTGTAAAACTATGACAAGCAAATAAAAGATACATTTATAACAATTTGTTTTTGTTAAGTAAAGATAAATACAGGACTGAAATGTTATGGCTGGTTTTCTCTAATTAACACGTTACAGCTTGCTCTGAGGCTATTAGCGTTTCAAGCAATATGTCAAATCAATTTCTGTTCTTTCAGTAAAACTATTGTAGAGGCTATTAGGGCTTCAGAGTTGGTAAGGAGACCACTGCACTGATGGCCACCCAAGAATACATGAGAAATGTGCATTGCACAAATAGGGCTTCATTCCACAGGGAGTTTGTAAGCGTTAAAAGCAGATTTTATGAGTCTGTGGATTCATATGTTTTGCTCATGGCATGGGTATTCTCATGACTGAAGTTGTCTCACCCAAGGCATGCAACAGCAGTATATCTAATTTTGAACCTGTCTCCTAGCATACAGATAAAAATCCATACAATGGTTCCTGATACTGTCAGGGAGGGAAGTACACAGATTTGCAGAAAAACCTGGTTGTTTTTTTTAAAGAAAAACATACCCTCAGACAGGAGAAGCAATGTGTGAACTTTAGCACAAATCACAATTTGGAGGGCTTGGAGAAGAAAGTGTGGAGGATGCACTTCCTTGTTCAGTCCTTTTCTGCTACCGGCCAGGGAACTGGGAGGAGGCTTGGAGTGGAAAGCATGCTGGGCACACTCCGCTTCAAGCCCAAGCCCCCGGTCACCTAGATGGCAGTGGCTGGGGGGGGGGTTGTGCAAAGGGTTGGAGCAAAAGCTTTCTGCCCAAGTCCCCACATATCACAGCAGGGGCCCCAGGGACCAGCAAGAGATGGAGCAATGGGATGACACCTGCGCTATGAGTCCCTATGGCTGGCTTCTTGTGCAGATCTGATTAACTTTCTCATACTTCCTTGTGGAATTTGCATCATAATTTTCACTCCTGATACAAAATTGCAAGGTAATTTGCTGCTTTTATGAGTGATTACATGACATTTTTGAAATCTATTTACAAGGCTTTTTGTCCTGGCAACAACTTTAAAACCTTAAATGTATGTCTCTTAAACCAGTTGGGGTGTTCAGGTGCAAGCTAATGTAGCTCTTTGGGGATACTAGGGCTGAGGGGCTTGGGTATCATAAACTCTTGGGCTATAGTCTTTCAAGTATCATGAACTGGACATAAGCTCTTTGGAGGTGTTACTGCTTGTGACATATATACAGTTATTGACACCTTTAATGGCAGTGGAAGATTTTCTGGACACTAAGCTGGTTTTATTGAGCTCATCATTCCTGTTGCATTCTCTTGATTGGAAAGATTAGCTGCCATCTGTATAGTCCTAGACCTACCTTGTGAAGGAGCCATTTAATCAAGAGGTAGTGAAGAGAGAGCCCTGAGTGTTTTGGAAGGCTGTGTTGGTGGAAATCTTATATATATAATTCTCCTAACACATTGGCCATTTCCAGCTCTCCCATTGACTGTCCTGTGCGCTCCATCAGCTATTGGCCCATCAACCACCACTCAAGAGTAATTGTGTGCCATTGGCTGGGGGCTGGGTCCATGCCTCTTCCCTGCCCACTGGCGCCTCAGCCACTGTTCGCTGTCAGAAGAGCTGCCAAAACGGCTGTCTCTCCTGACGAAGACACTTCTCCTGCTTGGCTCCTGTGGGACTAACGTTTCCCTCAGTGGCTGTTGCTAAGCAACCAAGCTTGGTTCTGTCAGTAAAAAGTCAAAGCCAGGAAGCCCTTTCCAGGCCTTTGTGGGGAACTCATTGGGGCTAGTCCTGACTAGGCTTGCCAGTTCCAGGCTGGAAAATTCCTGGTGGAGTCTACGGAAGCAGAGTTTGGGGAGGGGAGCGGCCTCAGCTGAATAGAATGCCATAGACTCCATCCTCCAAAGCAGTTATTTTCTCCAGGGGGAGAGAGAGATCTGTTGTCTGGAGTTCAGTTGTGATACCAGACAATACCACAGCCAGTGTGGCGTAGCAGTTAGCACTTCAGAGCAGGGTCTGCCAGTCTCAGGTTCTTGCTGTGGAAACTGAGTGGGTGATTTTGGACCAGTCACAGACTTTCAGCCTAAACTACCTCACAGGGTTGTTGTGCAGTTCAAAAAGGGGGAGAGGAGAATGATGTAAGCTGCTTTGGTCCCCACTGTGGAGAAAGACTGTACTTTTCCTCCTGGTGAAACCATTGTTGCCAATCTGCAGGTGAGGGCTGGAGATCACTCAGAATTACAACTGCTCTCCAGATGGCAGAGATCAGTTCCCCTGGAGAAAATGATGGACTCTGCATCCTTAAACCCTGCTGAGATGCCCCCCTATGACCGCCAGTGTGACGTAGCAGTCAGGACTTCAGAACAGGGTAGAGGCTGCAGGTGGGGGTGGGAGATGAAAAGCTGAAGTCAGAGGGATAGATAAAGGTAGGTTGATGATTGGCTGGGGAGATAGGTTTGCCAACTCCAGGTTGGAAAATTCCTGGAGATTTGAGGGGTGAAGCCTGGAGAGGGTGGGGTTTGAGGAGGGATGGGACCTCAAACAGGTACAAGGCCATAGGCTCCACCCTCCAAACCAGCCATTTCCCCCTGGGGAACCACTCCTGCCAAACTCCAGATGAGGGCTGGAGATCACTCTGGATTACAGCTGGTCTTCAGATGGCAGAGATCAGTTCCCCTGGAGAAAATTGTGGACTCTGTGTCATTATATGCTGCTGAGGTCACCACAGCAAATTGACACTGAGTGCCCAAGGCCAGGGCACCCACACAGAGACTGTTTCTAGAGCTCGTTGTATTTATTTCCACAACGGACCTTATTCCTAGTAAACCAGAAAGCTAAACTTTATAAGGCAGACCATAAAATAAGTAGATAGTAGTTTAAGGCTTTGAATATATTTAGTGCCTTCACAGAATTGAAATGCAGAAATATATGAAAACATATCGTGAATGAGTAGTCGGTGGGCTAATTCACATTATGAATAAATCTACTATTACAGGGCTCTCATGCTACAAAACAAAGAAAGCCTTGTAAATCATGATTTCTTCCTTCTTAAAATGACAATAAGATAATTCTTAAATATGGTTCTTGTGAGATAATTGCATCCCTTGTATTTCAGAGAAGTTGGCTTGTCTGCCTTGAATTATATGATTACATGAGGAAATTGTTATGGTGACTAGGTAACATATCACTTCTTAATCCTGTATTAATGTTTTAAGGTGCTATACAGCTGCTAATAGGGTAATCAGAGCACTACTTTAAGAAGCATGGTGTCTGCATAGTATTCACTAATGTTTGTTATTATATATTTTGGCATATTTTAAAATACTAAAATGGTTTCAGCATGTTAATATCTGTTCTTTAAAATACCATTTACAAAATTTGAGGTACAAATCCATGACTGCCAACAATTTGATAAATTATATTAAAAAACAAAATGAGCAAAATTTCCCATTCTTGGGCAGGTAACAGAGTCGTGCGAGCTACAGCTGAGACTGGCAGGACAAGTGGTTAGTCACTGTGTAGCTTCAGTTGGTGAATGCGCATCGCCCTATGAATTGCCTCATTCTGTTAGCCCTCAGCTAACTGGTAGCAAACTGGTTCTTTCTGATCCGCCAATAGCTTATTTAGAGGGAAGGGCTCCATAGAGCACCTAATGAATTATTTGCTTGATGGCCCACACAATCTAACATGTCAACCTTTGGAGATATATATGTCCTGAAAGCGAAGGATCATATTAGCCTTTTCCATTTGTAAGTGTAGCAACTGCTCTTCTGTAGAAACTTGCTTCTTTTCCAGTTTTTGTACTTTCTTCTTCACCGTTTGGGTAGTGGCGTCCACTTCTTTCACCTTCTCATTTGCTTGATTCATCGTTTTCAACGTCTCGCTTATCAACCTTTGGATATATATTGAATATTTCCATGTTTATTGGATACTGTGTAACATTGATATGAGCATGGGTTGGTAGTCAGTTTACTGAGTCAGAAAGGAATTTTATTGCTCCTTAGGGTGGCCAGACATGGTATGGCTTTTGCCTTCCACGTAACAGAGGTAGGGGTGACTGGATGAGGTGGTTTGGGTACTGGTTGTTGGTTTCACTGACACTTCTGACATGTTGGCATTGGACAGAGACTATGGATTAAGGGCAAGGGGGGAAGAAGTGCCCCTGGCAAAAAACCTATTTTGGGGGTGCTTTCAAGGGTCTTAGATCTCCTGAAGCAGCTGGGGACAGTACTTACAGAAGTAATAGGTACTGCATGATTCTTTATCCTTTTCCTAATCATGTGAATAGGAGTTGATGTGCAGCAGATACACTGACTTGGGAATGGTGCTTTTCCATCCTCCCATTTCCACTGCAGATATGTCCCCTGAAATAAATCTCCTGAGATTCAGAGCATCCCCAGGAACAGCACTGGGACTTATTTGTGGGTCTGCAGTGGGAGGAAGCAATTGGCATCTTCTGCCAGTAGAAATGACCGTTGGGGGTATATTGTGAACAGTGCATATTTTTTGACAGCCCAGTATTATCGAGCTCTTCTAATGCACCAAATGCTATAACTCTCTTTTAGGGTAGGACAAATTCTTTCATCCAGTTTCCTTTGCTTACAATGTACCATCTTGGGTTTGTTCAGGTCAGTGACAGATCCACAGATGAGTCAAAACTTCCTTGAGCAGCTTAGTCCATGCTTCCAATGTAGGCCAAACTTTGCTTTTGTATTATGTCATCATTTTCATTACCCACTTCCCTTTGTGCCCTGTGTCCAGTTGTTTTTGGTTAAGTATAACCATTCCAGAAAACTGCTAAGAAACTATTTTGCTAAGCAACTGAAGATGACCAATAATTATTTTTAAAAGTAATTTGTCTTGTGCTTTAAATTTTATAAGCATGCAATAGTGCCCATAGCCATTAAGGATCAACTAAATAGGAAGGATAGCCCTGCAGTTTAGCAAAGGGTCATTAACCTTTTCTAGTAATATAAGGGAGACTGACTAGAGGTTGTTCATATAGAAAATCTTAGCAAATAGGCTGGTCTTGACACTGAGCCAACAACAAAGCTGTGTTGTGCTTGAGGATGCTATTTCTGCAGCAGTTAAGTTAAAATGTAATGCATTATTCATCAGCTAATCAGTTAGAAAAATCATTCCACCCATCCTTACAAATTTCTATCCTGTAATCAAGGATGAACAGGAAGGAAATATTAGTAGTATTGAATACATCCACAGGTAGGAAGAGGACAATTTTATACTTCTCATGGAAATTTGCTATCTCTGTTAATCCTTTATGAAGTTCTCTCTGTTTTAGCAGTAAGTTGTATTTCTGTTTCCAAAAATGCAAATAATGTGTAAATATGCGTGACCTTGAACATTCTTAACATGTTTCTGCCTTAAAGCTGTGTAGTAACTGCAAATGGGAAGGAAGAGAACTTACGAATATGCAATTTAAAAAATGGTCAGGTCAGTTGAATTTGTACTGAGCCAATATGATATAGTGGTTAGGGTGTTCTCTGTGGCAGCTCAACCTGAGGTTCAAATCTGCACTCAACCATAAAGCTTGCTGTGTGAATTTGGGCTAGCCACTATCTAACTCATCTCTAAAAGTTGGGGTGAGGATATAATGGAGAATAGGAATGCCCTGTACCGTATCCTGAATTCCTTTGATGAAAGGCATAATAAAAAGGTAATAGAATTTCTTAAAAAGGAAGGTCCCCAAAACTGTAATGCTTATTTTTATTAAGACCAGACTTTTATTAAGGACAACCAAAGTAATATAACATAGTGTATAAGCTTTTGAGTACTCCAGAACTCTTAATCAGGCTGAATGTTAAAAATACAAAAAAAGGAGATGAAAGTAGACCAAACCAAACCATCTTTTAGGCTGTGATATTAAGAATTCTCAGCATCCTTTGCAGAGTCCTTTGCTGACTTCAGTTGGCACAAAGTGTGGCTGCCTTGTATCAGGTTGTGCTGGTGGTATGCTGGGAATAAACAAGCAAAAAATTGAAGCCATCAGGTTAAAAATATAACAGCCAACAGTTGATCAAATATATTTTTAGTGTCATATAGAATGTACAAGAGCCAGTTGGTGTAGTGGTTAACTGCGCGGACTCTAATCTGGGAGAACCGGGTTTGATTCCTCACTCCTCCACTTGCACCTGCTGGATGACCTTGGACAAGCCATAGTTCTGGCACAGCTGTTCTTGAAAAAGAGCAGTTTCTGTTAGAACTCTCTCAGCCCCACCTATCTCACAGGGTGTCTGTTGTGGGGAGGGGAAGGGAAAGGAGTTTGTAAGCTGCTGTGAGACTCCTTTGGGTAGTGAAGGGCGGGGTATAAATCCAATCTCCTCCTCCTCCTCCTCCTCCTCCTCCTCCTCTTCTTCTTCTTCGAAGTAGGGTTGCCAACTCCAGACTGGGAAATGTCTAGAGATTTTGAGGGTGGAGCCTGGGGAGATAGGGTTGCCAAGTCGTTTTCGCCCTGTGGTGGGGGGCTCCCAGACGACGTCTCTTGCGTGCGCGCGCGTGCGTAGTGCGCGCCGCATGCACGTCACCCAGAGGTGACATAATGACGCCGGGCACGCTGGGGCGGGGCCACAGCCATCTGAGGGGGAAACATAGAGCGTGCCCGGCGTCATCACGTCACCTCCGGGTGACATGCACGTCGGGGTGGGGTTTCCCCCGGGGCCTGATTCCGTGGCGGCGGAAATTGGGCCTCCAAAGCGGGGGGGAAATCCGCCCCCCGGGGGGACTTGGCAGCCCTATGGGGAGAGCAGGCTTTGGGGGAGGGGAGGGACATCAGCAAGGTATATTGCCATAAAGTCTACCCTCCAAAGCAGTCATTTTTTTCCAGGGGAACAGGTCTCGTCTGAGAGCAGTTGTAATTCTGGGAGATCTCCAGACCTCACCTAGATTTTTGCAACCTTACTTAAAAGACTGAGAGCAAAGTTAAATTATAGTCGTCAGAGACTGCATAGCAGTCAGTAGTAGCTTTGGTAGTCTGTCACAATGACATAGATGCCACAAGATTCATTTTTGTTTTAGTGATAATGTATATTAAATACTTCGAGTGTTTAGGGAACATTCTGTAGAAATGGCAAGTTAGTATTCGTGATCAGGAGTGTTATAAACTTTTCAAGTGCAACAACATTAATTTTCATCTGGATTACACAAGAATAGTAATCTAATTAATTAACAGAAGTGTTAATAGGAGTCCATGTGCAAATGAGAAGTCGTACAGCAGAGAAGTTGTACAGCGCAGGAAAGAAACAAAATTGGAACTATTGTTATTATGCCAACATCCAACTATAGACCAATCAGCCTGCTTTCCGTTATGGGCAAACTGTATGCCAAACATTTACTATCTAAGCTGACCATATGGATGACAGAACAGAGAGGTCTGGAACAGCTGGGATTCTGTAAAGGGAAAACTAGACCATTGCATTATATTAGAGCACCTGATTAATAAGTATGTTAAAAGAAGCAATGTAAAATTATACGCTGCCTTCATAGATCTTAAAGGGGCATTTGAGTCAATCGACAGAGAACTCCTCTGGGGTAAACTACAGCAACTAAACATAGATAAGAGACTTATAAGAAAGCTATACACATCAACAAAATGCCAAATCAGATGCTCACTGACAGGGAAATTAACTACAAAAATCTCATCAAATAAAGGAGTCAAACAAGGCTGTATATTAGCACCCTTTC
>NW_015173675.1:1574921-1577489 GCF_001447785.1 Gekko japonicus
CACAGAGTCAAACATGTCTAACTGGCTACCACACATTGAGAACAAAATAACTGCCATGGGCATCCCATTGGACTCACTGCTTATGCTCCCTTTTATGGGTGCCTTTCAGATGATTAAACACAGAGTCCTTGAAGTTGAAACACAAAGGCTATACAGCTTAGCCAACAAATCTTGCTCCCCTCTGAACTTTGAGATTCCCCTCACGGTAGGCTGAATGGCCCCATACCTATCTAATATGCAAGCACCACAACAGTGCAGAGCCTTTTCACTAGCAAGATTCAATGCACTACCATCAGCAGTCTTGCATGGGAGATATAATAATATAGCATATACGTCTAGACTTTGCCATTGTAACTCTGGATGCATCAAGAGAGTTTCACATATCTGTTTGCACAGCCAATTTTATGTAGATAGACGTTTTAGATATTTAAACCCTATTTTAGCCAACATGACGGACCTTCCTGATGCTTTAAAAGTGCATCGTCTTCCGAATGAATCCGCTATTGAAATATCAGTGAAGGTAGCCATGTTTTTACAGTCAGCTATAAAGCTACGTCAGGAAAAACTATCTAAATGAGCAACACTTTGTAACAAATTGTTTTATGTAACATTATGCAATACTATAGTTTGCAAAATACTTGGTTTTATATGTATAGTCTTATATGGTATTATATGTATATTTTCTTATAGTAATCCTCTTTTAAGGTATTGTTTTATGCCAATAAAGGCTAACTGACTGACTATTATGCCAACAGCTTTTGCCAAAATAACAATTAGGATTGGACTGTGAGGCAGTGTCACCAACGGCTGCCAATTATGCTATAAAAGTCAAAGGGAAACCAAAAAACCCTGCATTCCCTTGTCAGTCCTTTTACTGTTACTTCACTGAAGGGAATACTATCTAGTAAATGATTCCTTGGCATGTGGAGAAACATATATTTCTATCACAGAGTTTGGAACGCATTCAGAATACTAGCAAGATCTTTAGAGTTTTATGAATAGTAGTCTATTCTTATAACAGATTTATTTTTACATCCTGTATTCATTTCATTTGATACACTGTGCTGGCACCTGTAAAGGGTATTTATCATAGTTTTCTAAGATTTAAAGCACAGTCTTATGGCAGTGTGTGTGTGTGTGTTAATAGGATCAGTGTTTTCATATAAAAGATAAGCAGTCTTGTGACATCATGGACTTGTAGATATATAATCAAGTAGAGGTCTCGTAAGTATACTGACATCGCCTTGACCGTTTGTGAATACTTTAGTTGGATCTGATCTCTTTGGCAGCTAAGATATTATGAGCAATAACAAGGTGCAAACAATCATTAACAGGGATCATTTCCAATCTGATTTCAGACCTGCTTATAGGGCTGAAACAGCCTTGGTTGCCCTGGTGGATGACTTGTGCTATGAGATGTACAGCGAGAATGAGACTGTTCATTCTCCTGGACATCTCAGCTGCTTTTGGTACCATTGCTTATGGCATCCTTTTGGGCTGGCTTTCTGTGCTGGGACTGGGAGGCACCATTTTTTGGTGGTTCCACTCCTACCTGGAGATTAGACTTCAGAAGGTGGTGTGAGGGGACTGCAGCTCAGCCCCTTGGCCTTTGGCTTGTGGGGTCCTGAAAGCATCTTCTCCCCTATGCTTTTCAACATCTAGCTGAAACCACTGGATGAGGTCATGCAGAGATTTGGGTTGGTTATCACCAGTCAGCTCTATCTTGTGCTTCTGGCCAATCCCAGGGAAGCTGTAGAAACCCTGACCTGGTGCCTGGAGGCTGTTTTGGAGTGCATGTGGGCTAATAAACAGAAGCTTAATCCTAACAAAGTGGAAGTACTACTGGTGAGTGGAACATCTGGCCCATGACTTAAGGTGTTACCCATGCTGAATGGGGTTGCACTCCCCTTGAAGGAACAGTTTGGGTGTTCTCTTAAACCCAGGCCTACTGCTAGATAAGCGGGTGGTGGCAGCTATGGCCAGGAGTGCCTTTTATCCGTTTTGATTGGATAGCCAGCTGCAGCCTTTCCTAGACAGAAAATATCTGGTCATTGTGGTGCTTGCCCTGGTTCCATCTAGACTATATTACTGTAGTGTGCTCTGCTCTTCTGTTGGTGCAGAATGCTGTAGCCAGGATGTTGATTAGAGTGGGTTGTAGGGACCTTATCCCTTCAGTCTTGGCCCTATGACACTGGCTCCCAGTCTGGTTCCGGGTAGAAATTAGGGTTGCCAGGTTTATTTATTTATATTTATTTATTCGTTAGATTTCTATCCCGCCCTCCAGCTGAAGTGGCTCAGGGTGGTTTACAACAATTATAAAACCAGCATAAGTACATATATAAAATACAACTCAATAAAATAGCTCAGCACATTTCCAATTAAATAAATACAGTTAAAACCATTTAAATGTGGTGGTGTTGTATAATAAAGTACAAGTGCAGCACAGCCGATATAGGGTCTTTCCTACTGAAACGCCCAGCAAAAAAGCTCCATTTTCACAGCCCTGTGGAATTGCTGGAGGTCCCGCAGGGCTCTGATCTCGCTGGGGAGCTCATTCCAGAGCGTCCG
>NW_015173675.1:1578788-1631621 GCF_001447785.1 Gekko japonicus
GCTGCAGCTTCCGGAGTTGCCCCAAGGGTAGCTCCATGTAGAGAGCATTGCAGTAGTCCAACCACGAGGTGACCATAGCGTGGATCACTGAAGCCAGATCATTGCGCTCGAGGAAGGGGACCAACTGCCTAATCAGCTGAAGATGGTAAAAGGCTGTCTTGGCAGTGGCTGCTACCTGGGCCTCCATTGTCAAGGAAGTGTCCAGGAACACTCCCAAACGCCTGACCCTCGGCGCGGGCACCAGAGGCACCCCACCGAAGGCTGGTAGAGGGACCCCTAACCCCGAACCACTCCGATTCAGGCATAGGACGTCCGTCTTCGTCGGATTCAATTTCAATCGGCTCAGTCTAAGCCATCCCACCACGTCCTGCAATGCCCAGTCCAGATCTTCTGGGCTAGAGACAGACTGACCACCCAACAACAGATAGAGCTGGGTGTCATCTGCATATTGGTGACACCCTAGCCCATACCTCCGGGCAATCTGGGCAAGGGGGCGCATATAGATGTTAAATAGCATCAGGGAGAGCACTGCCCCTTGTGGCACTCCACAAATTAGTGGGTGCCTTTGGGACAGCTTCTCCCCAAGTGCCACCCTTTGTCCCCGACCCTGGAGAAAGGAGACAAGCCTTTGCAAGGCAAGCCCCCAAATCCCCATGTCGGCGAGGCAGTGGGCGAGCAACTGATGATCGACCGTGTCAAACGCCGCTGACAGGTCTAACAACAGCAGCACCACCGTCCCGCCCTGATCCAGATGCCTCTGGAGGTCGTCTGTGAGGGCGACCAGTGCTGTCTCTGTCCCGTGACCCGGGCGGAAGCTGGACTGGAAGGGATCTGGCGTGGGAGTGTCATCTAGAAAGCTCTGCAACTGTTCCTTTGAGATGCTGGTGAGGGGATGGGGGAGACGCTTCAGAAGCTGGAAGCATTGCCCCGACATGTCGATGTCACTGGAAGTGACATCTGTGTCACTTCCAGGTGATGTAGACAGGTCAGGATGATGTTCTGGTTTTGGGGCAAAACTCTATGGTAAAATCAGCCTCAAACTATAGAGTTTTGCTCAAAAACCAGAGCGTCACCTCTGAAATCACTGACATGCCGACTTCACTTCTGGGTGACGCAGGCACATCACATGCTGGCTGGCACCAGGCAGGAGCCCACAAAATCAGGGGATCCCCACCCCCACCGGGCATATGGCAACCCTAGCAGAAATCAAGGTGCTGGTGTTGACCTTTAAAGCCCTATAAGGCTTGAGACCAGCACACTTGAAATGCCACCTACTCTCTTGTGAATCTATCTGACTGCTACAATCTTCCGAGGCCCTGCTTCAGATGGCCATCTTCTGAGATTGGGCAGGTGGCAACAAAGGAGTTCTTCTCAGTTGTGGCAACAAAAGTTTGAAACTCCTCAGAGAGTTGTCTGTCCTCTTCTGTTGCAGTCTTCTGCCAGTGGGTGAAGACTTTATTGTTTTGTCTGGTGTTCCCTCGGTGATCTATTTGTTCCCTGTGTTTTAATTTTTTTTTTGTATATTTTTGGCTTATAAGATGTGATTTTAATATGTATGTTTTTAATCTGTTTGCTGCCTTGGTGGCCCTGGCCTCAGCAGAAAGGTGTGTATAAATATTATAAATAAATAAATACTTCAGCTTTTTAGCTTTTCTCAGAGAATTACAGTTGCCAGGCAGAGCCTTGAAGCCAGTTGCCTTGAAACCAGTTGCCAGGCAGAGCCTTGAAAACTGCTGCCTTGGTGGCCCTGGCCTCAGCAGAAAGGTGGGTATAAATATTATAAATAAATAAATACTTCAGCTTCTTAGCTTTTCTCAGAGAATTACAGTTGCCAGGCAGAGCCTTGAAGCCAGTTGCCTTGAAACCAGTTGCCAGGCAGAGCCTTGAAAACTCCAGTTACCATAGGGGGTCTGAACTGCTATATTTAATTCACCACCTTTTAATTGTTTGATGTTTTAGCTGTTTTAAGAATTAATTATATCACCTGGATTTAATTGTTTTTGCACTTTGTTGTTACCTGCCCTGAGCCCATTTAGGGAAGGGCGGGATATAAATTTAACTAATAAATAAATAAAATAAATAAACCTGCAGTAGGGTTGGGGTAGCTCTAGGAATCATTGGAAACTATAGAGTTTGTCACTTCCTATCAGAATGTCTGGTAAGTACAGGAGGCTGCATTTTAGTTTTTAAAAAAAGTATCCTGCTGCCACTCCAAGCAGTGGAAGGCAACAGGAAGGTAGATGGTCCCCAGCCCCCACAGGGGCTTGGCAGCCCTACACAGAATCCTTTTCATTTCTGCTTTTTTATACCCTTATGTCCTGGGAGATGAAAACAATTATTTAATTAAAACATTTCTAAGATGCCTTTCTACCCAAATGTAGGGTCCCCAAAATCTTTACACCCTGCTGGGAGATGATAGGCACGGATGAATCCCGCTGGTGAGGGAACTAAATAATCATGGTGCCATGACCGAGAAGACTCTTTCTTGGGATGCCACCTGTCTAACCACAGATGGCAGGGGTCCATCCAAAGCAGGGCCTCTGAAGATGGCCGCAGTGGTTGGATACATTTATATAGGAGTAGGCAGTCCTTAAGGTATGCTGGCTACAAGCCTTATAGGTCTTTTAAAGATCAAAAGTAACACCTTGAATTGGGGCCAGAAGCAAATTGGGAGCCAGTTAGGTATAGTCCCTATGACCCACTCCAGATAGAATTCTGGTCGCAGCATTCTACACAAATTGTAGCTTCCACACACTCTTCATGGACAGCCCCACATAGATCTCATTGCAGTAGTCTAATCTAAATGTTGTATATTGTATATTAATAAAGATCACTGGAAAGTGGCTAAGGGGTGAAAAAGAGACGTGAGGGTGAGGAAGGAAACGTGGCAAATTGAAATGGAAGATATGAGCAGTGGGACAGGAGATATGAATAAAACAGTTTGTTGATCAGAAAGGATATTGTATTTTAATACACTCTGGTAAAAATAAAATACTTTAAAAACAAACCTTTTTAAGTGTTAAAAATGCATCAAATATTACCCTAAGACTTAAAAAAGGAAAACAATATTCTTTGTTGCCTCATACCGTGCATTTCAGATGCCATATTTTTTCAGTGAACTTCTCGGTCTGTTGAATAAACTTTAGTTCACTGTGCAAGATTAAAATCTTCTGGAAGAATGATAACTTGGACTCTGTTCTTTAACATTATACCATATCAAAATAAGCAAAATAAGCATAGCAAAATAAGCTGCTATCAAAATAAGCATTCACTCTTCTTCACTGTTTCACAACATAGCTCCAATGCAAGAGGAATGTATTCTAGCAACAATTATAAATGAATATTTTAAAATATTAACATTTCCCAGTGACTGTCAATGTAAGTCTTTTAAAATCATATGAAGGTTATGAGCTCGAGAGAGCACTAATGTCTGTGTAAATCTTTTGTTGTATAAATAGCTATGTATAATAGTACATCTGTTGAAATCTTACTGAAAGAATAGTCTCATGTCTCTGAAATGGATATAACAGGGCTTCTCACCAGCAAATTTTTCACCATTTAAAATCCAGTACTCTCTTTAAAGTTTAAACATGGCTCCTTTACAGTGCTGCAGAACTTTAATATTAGAGATACAAGAGGACAGTCAGAATTCTGCCCAGTGTTCGCTCTAAGCTCCAGTGTTGTGAGCAGAAATTCTACCTCATGAGCGAAAAAAGCTAGTAACATTAAAGTTGTGAGTGAGTCTACCTTTGACTATCGCATAAATTAATTTTTGTAGAAGATTACTTCCATAGCCTTGAAAAAGTCAGAATAAATTATTTTTAATTATATTTAAACTATATTTTAAGAATAATTTAAACATTATAAGAGAACAGAATCAAGACAAATTTCACCCACCCCTTTCCACTATATTGGTATACCTGGCCTTGGACCATGGACTTGTACTGAGCCTTAGAAAACATACCAGCACATGTGTGTGTGGGGACTCTTGCAGTCTACTTTTTTTTTTCTTTTAGTGAAATATGACAACTAGTATTACAGGTCAAGTATAACAGGGGAGGAACAATCGCTGTCTAACCTAACAAACCCTGCCTAACCTAACAAACAGAAAGTTGCTTAAATGTTAGCAAACTGCCCAAACTATTTATTTATTCAGATATTTATTTCCCACTTTTCCCTGTGCCTCAAAGCAACTTACAAATCACACTGAAAAGCACAATAGGGTTGTGCCAAAAAAAATCATCATCATTTTTTCTGGCTCCATTGTAGTCTATGGAGACCATTATAGTCAATAGACCCCATACACTATAATGGAGAATCAATCTGGGGGTATGTGGGGCTCTGTTTTTGAGGTAGAGGCACCAAATTTGCAGCATAGCTGCTGGTATCTCTCCTCACCCCCCCCCCAGCTTAAAAAAGACCGAAGCCGGAAAATCTCCTCAAGTTTCAAAAAGATTGGACCAGGGGGTCCAATTCTATGGGCCCCAGAAGGAGGTGCCCCCATCCTCTATTGTTTCCAATGGAGCAGAAGGAGGTGCCCCCATCCTCTATTGTTTCCAAAGGTAGACTCACTCACACTAGATTACAGTATAAAGTTCCTTCTAACTTTGGGATTCCATGTAACCAATTGGTAAGTCAGTCATTTGTAACATACTTCCAACGTTTGCAGTCATCTAGCAATCCGGAGAAATAGACTGTAGTAATATCCTTCTCACTGCTTGTCATGGAAGATGAATACAGACAGCCATTTTATCACACTTCTGAATTTAAAGTATGGTAAAATATTCCTTATTGCTTAATGGGATGTTGCAAGCAATCAGTCTGCTCATGATGAGAGAGCTAACTTTAGGATAATTTGGTTGTTGTAAGACCTGAACTGTCTGATTTACGAAGTGGTTATTTCCTGGGCTGTGACAAGTGGGAGGGTGTCCGTAGGCACTTGAATGACAATGCTAATGTCCATAATAATTTCAGTGCATTGTACTTCTTTCCTTCCTTTAGTAAGGGTCAGTTTTGCAGTTTGTTCCAGAGCAGTGTAGTGTATGTGAATGCAAATGTAGACCTTTAAAATTAGTGCATTGGAAGAAAGTTGCTGCAATTTAACTTGAAGGCTCCTTGAGAATTTGGTCTTCTGTTCCTGTTTAGCATTCAGGGTTAGACCAGTCACATTGGTGTGATTGTTAATATTGTGTTAAGTGCTGCCTTTTAAAAACTCATAAAAATTAATTTGTGCCAGAGTACTTTATAATATTGGTGGTTTTTCAGATTACAAAAACAAATGAAGTTTGCACATGTATACTTTTTGAAACTGGGTTGTAGTTAAGGCAGTTCTTGCTGACATGAGCTGGCTGTTTGTTTTGCACAGGAGTCTTCTCTTTCTGACACCAAATCTAAAGTTACAGATGGTTTTCATCCCAGTCCTGTAAGTGGAAGTAAGTCACACTAAATCAGTGGTACTTACTCCATACCCTGCAGAGAACCACATTGAAAGCTGGTGTGGTGTAGTGGTTAGTGTAGGGGTCATGGGCGGTATACAAATCACATGTAAATAAATAAATAAATAAATAAATTAGAGTGTTGGAATAGGATCTGGAAGACTCAGGGTTGAATCCCAACTCTGCCATGGAGCTTGCTGAGTGACCTTGGGCCACTCACACACTTTCTGGGTGTGGTCACACGGTTGTTTTGATCGGGTTTCACTGCTGTTCCCGCTCGCATTTAAATTTGCTGATCAGACAGGCCAATCAGCCTCCCGCGCTGAAGTGGGCTCACTCATGCAATCCTTCTAGTTCTCTACCGCATTTTCCTGCACTGGGAAAATAAAGTACTTTCCGGGTACTTGCGCTTTGAATCTGCGATTTTGCCTTTGAATCTGCGATTTTGCCTATCTGGACAGCCATCTCTTGCGCAGTGATTGCGATTAGGTCATCTGACTGTCCTTTGCTGCAATGAGGTCCCCCCCCCCAGCTTCCTCCTTTGAGCGCATGAGCAATCCTGCACTGAATACGTTCATTGCATGAACATTCAAGCGCACAACTTCTTCCTTTTTTGTCAAGCTGCCGCCGTCATGCACAAGAGTAATGTGTATAAACCTTCAAGCGCTTGGTTGTATGTGGCCAGGTAGTTTTGTTTGCTGTTCAGGGGAAAAACCCTGCTGCTGCCCCTTTAAAGGGGATGGGGAGGAGAGTCCCTCTCCCGCTCTCTCTGGGGCTGGTGATTAACCTGCCGTTGGTTGGGCTGCAGCGCAGGACCATGTGTAAATAATGCTGGCAGCCCAAATTCCTCCGCTGGACCCGGGCGAGGGAGGGAGGGCAGCCTGGGAAGCAATATGTCATCCCAGCATCCAGGGAGATGAGAAGCCACATCGGAGGACTTGGCAGCAGGGAGAGGAGCCTCGCCTGGAGGTCCCAATCTGACTCCCCCCCCAAAGGCACCCACATCTAGGTGGCCGCTGGTTGCCCCGAGACTCCATGCGCTTCCCCAGACCCAGCCAGAATCACAGCACCAGAAGCAGCCGAGGGGGAGCAGAGGCAGGGTGGGGAAGGTCCTGGGTGGCCACTGCTCCCTTGAGGCTTGCTTTCAGCTGCGAGCCTTGGATGAGAGTTTGCCTGCACAGAGCGCCCTGTTCTCCACCACCGCCGCTTGGGCAGCGCAGCTATCTGGACGATGCCCGGAACATCATTGCGCATGCAAGTGGTTGGGGAAGGGATGTGTGAACATCCCAATGTGAAAAAAAATATTCCTGATCAAATCTATTGCAGGAAGAAGAGAGAAGAGATTGGATTTATACCCCACCCTTCACTACCCAAAGGAGTCTCAGAGCGGCTTACAAACTCCTTTCCCTTCCCCTCCCCACAACAGACGCCCTGTGAGGTAGGTGGGGCTGAGAGTGCTCTTGACAGAAACTGCTCTTTTTCAAGAACAGCTCTTATCAGAACCATGGCTTGCCCAAGGTCATCCAGCCAGGTGCAAATGGAGGAGTGGGGAACCAAACCCGGTTCTCCCAAATTAGAGTCCGCATACTTAACCACCACTACACCAAACAGGATAAGCTTGCTGTGTGACCACAGCCTCTGTTATGAGGATAAAACAGAGCATAGGAGAATGGTATAAGCCACTTAGGGGTCTCATTAGGAGGAAAGGCCTGGTATAAATGAAGTAAATAAACAAACTTATAAACAAATAAACATTCACAATCACCATCAACCAAAACAGCTGCATGACTACTATATGTCTTGTGTATCACTGCAAACACACAATACAATAATATATATTAATTCATTATATATTTCCTGTCTCCTCCTCTTATTCTTTCCTGTTTATTCCCCCAAGGGTTTTTTTCTATGGTTTTAACCTTGGCTTGTCACTACATCACTTCTGCCCCCCCATATTTACTTATGGGCACACCTTTGGAAGCATAGAGAAAACCCCTGAAATCCAAAATTCCATCTGCAGGTAGCACGTCAAAAAACTGTGTGCAGTTCATTGTGTGCATAAGTGAGGCAGATGGTTACTAGAGGCAGAGCTTTTTTAGTGGTGGCAGATCACCTTTGGATTGCCCTTTGCTTTGATACTTGCCTGTTGCCTTATTGTCTTTTAGGTGTCAGACTTTTAACTAAGGGGTTGTATATTTTTCACCTGTTTTATAGTATGCTTCTAGCCTATAGCGGCTTATTGATATTTTAAAAACTATTCGGTGTTTTATGGTGTTTTAATGCTTCTGGCTTGTTTTAATGTCTTGTTTTTAGTATTGATAATCTCTTTTTTGTGATTTTATGGAACCATCTTTTATTTGTAAGTTGCCTTGAGCAGGTCTCTGAAAAGTCAATATATATATATTTTCTAAATAAATAATGAGGTTCCTGCATTTGGAATTCTGGATCTTACCCATGAACTGAACCAGGAGATTGATAAATATAATTGACAAGAGTGCTGTTAGATTTGAAACCCTTTCACTGGTGTTGTGAATAGATCTGATCAAGTATGGAGAGGGAAACTTAAAATAAAAGTGTCTTTCACTCTGTCCTAAATATAAATATCTGATTCTAATAATTTTAACTAATTTCTTTCCATTATAACCCTTTCCTAGCTTGATGTTCCAATACTTGAGTGAATAATTTCAGCAAAGAAACAAAACAAAACTAGGAGGGCAGTGTAAAAGACATCCCTGAAAAATGAGTTCACTTGTGTTTGCTTTCACTAAAGCTCAAGATGTCTTTCTCACAGGTTTTTTTTTTCATTCTGAAAGAGGAAAAAATGCAGACGATTTGTCTTGAGAAGCTTGTAGCATCTGTCATCCTTATGAAGCACATATTGTGCTGACAGAGTCCTTGTTATTCCACAGTGTGAGAGTCACAGGTCTTATTAACCATAATAGCCAAGTAAAGAGCTTCATACAATAAGATCTATACAGCTGTCATCTGTACTAATTTGAGTGTGTTTCTACCAGCAGTTTTACCAAGATAACAGCATATGATTTGCTAAGAGCTGGGTATTTCTGTCCTTGTGTTAAAATGCAAATGTTGCATATTGTTCTTTGGCGTTTTCTCCAGATTAAAAGAACTATAAAATAGGGCTCATAATTGTATGATACTTCTAATTTAAGTAGTTGGACTGTGTGTACAGATGATACATTCATTTTTTTACCTAAGATTCTTTCCCCTCATTATAGGGTTGCCATGTCCAGCCAGTTGGGTGTGAGTGGGCAGGGGGGATTCCTGTCTAGGAATCACTGGAAACTCTGTGGTTTTACCATAGAGTTTCATTCAGTTCCTCGAGAAGTATAACATTACTTCTGGGTTTTCCCAGAAGTGCTGTCATGCTGACAGCCATTTATTTATTTTATTTTTCTCCCACAGCTGCTCTGAGTGGCAGCAAGGTACACCAGATGGAGGTGGGGGATCCCCTATTCCCACTAGGGGCCTGGCAACACTATATGATTATGATTTTAAGGCTTTTTTTTAGGTTGTGCTTCTGTCCACAGTTCTTACTATCCATATATTTCCCCCCACTTTTCCTCTGAGGAGCTCAGGATGCCATGTGTGTTGCTTCCTTTGTCCATTTTATTATTACAAGAGCCTTGTGAGATAAGTTAGGCTGAGAGATAGTTGACTGGGCCATGAATGCTCAGTGAACATCATAGTAGAGAGCAGATTCCAGCTTGGATCTCCCTGGTGCTAGTTTGACACTCTAACCACTATACCACATCACCTGTCATTTCTACACATTTCTAAGCAGTGACGATTTGGCATGCTGCACATGTTTACTCTGTGTATGGCTTGGATCCCACTGTAAATTTCTGCTAATGGAAGGCTGATGGATGTCCTATAACCCCCTCCCCCCCGCCGCCTGATGTGATCCCTGAAATGCTGCTCTGGGGGCCAGGGGATCCCCAGGAACAGCATGAGGGGTGCATTGGAAGTCTGCAGCAGGAGAGAGAAGTTGGAGATAGTCAATTTTCCATTGGATCCAACCCTATGTTGCTGTGTTTAAATGGGTTAAGCACAGCAGCAAGCTATAAATGGCTGTAGCTCCTGTGTGTATGCACAGTGTACATACAATGAAACAGACGACTGCAGCTTTTTCATTCATGATGACTGTGTATGCTTATGGATCCAACCCTGTATTTGTCTCTAATGCCAGAGCAGGGGGGCATTTGCAGGGGAGAATAAAAAAGCAGAAATCAATGCTTAAATTCCCCTTCAGCTTGTCCCTTGTAAGTACCACTGGGTCATTTTTATATACACACTCCTTTCTGGACTTTTAAACTTGAAATTAACCCAGCTCAGGGGGAAAAGAAGGCTTGGCCAAGGGGCATTAAAATAAAGCAGTGATTATGTATAAATGGTTGTATCCTGTTAACTGTGACTGGAATGAGATCACAGAATGGAACTCTCCTTCTCCTTATGGTCTCTTGTGACCACTGAAAAGCTGTTCCTAATGGTCAAGGAACCCTCAGGAGTGAAAGGGCTACAAATAGAAAGGGAAATAGCCTGCCTACATTTTTATGGATGCTTGCTCCACTCTTGTGGTGTGATTTCTGCCAGTTTCCCTTAAGCTGTAGTTCCAGGCCCAAGGCTTTTGTTGGGGGCACAGTGGGCAGCAAGGGAAGAGTGATCCTTCCCACTCATGATTCATTGTATCCAACCCATTAATTTTCCTAGGGTATTTACATTGCATGGTTAAATAAGTCTTTCCCCTTTTCAAAGTTACACATGTGGTATGATGATGTTTATTTTATTTCAATGAATTTCAGGAGGGAACAGGTTGAAGAGCCAGCCATTCCGTTTGAACTGGGCTTGGATTTCTCTGGAAAAGGAATACTACATAGTAGATGAAGACTCCAAGGTTCTAGAGGTAACTCTGAAACGCAGAGGATATCTGGGAGAGACATCATTCATTAGTGAGTATAGCTTTGAGCCGTCTCTTTATCAAGAGTGAAACTGTAACTTTGTTATGGGACCTTATTATCCACCAAGTAACACAATGTGGATATTAATAATTAAGAAATGTCTTTCTGGAATATAAAAACAATTTTTGAGTTTTGCTCTGTTGGTTATTGTATGTTCTTTATTTCCATAGAATTGTATGGTTTACTGATTTCATGTACTATGGTTTTAACATGAGTCAGAAATCATGAATAGATGGGCTTATGAATATTCTCATGATTGCATACTCTTGATACTCCGCCAGTGTTATTATTTGGGGAATTACTTATTGTTCACTTTGATTTTTAGTAAGGATGCCTATTCTTATCCATGGATTTTACTGACTATTGTACTAGTTGTGCTGGTAGAGAAATATCACTTAGAAACAAGCAGCCATTCAGTCCTGTCTAGAGTTATGTGACCTCTTTAAAAATGGATGCAATGAACAGCCAAAATACACAGAGACTGTGGCGGAGAGCTAATTGTTAATGTTTAACATTTATAAAAATCAATGAGCTTTCCCAGTTTCAGCAAGATGTCTTGACTTGTTTAACTGTGGCTCACTGAATTCCTCTTACAAACAGAGAAAAGTAAATAAGAAACACTAAATGTCTTTATCAGATGCTTTTGAAAAGTATTTAGATAAATGTAAAGTGGAACATTCCAGTCTACTATTGGATATTGCATGAGGACAAGGGTGATTTCAAAACACGTTTGCTGTTAAGGCTCATGGTGCAGAAATGTGGAGCTTAGGTGCAAGTGTTTTTGGCATATGAACATGTGTAGACATACCTTTTAAAAATTGCTTTGCAAAACTTGAGTTCAGTTGCAATGAAGGGGTATGTGATAGAGTTCATCAAAGAGTATCTCCTTGGCTCATGACTTCGCTGTAGTTGTGGTTCCCACAGTCAGGGGTCTTTTCCTAGAAAAACAGCTGTAGGAGCTCATTAGCATACAGTATGCTAATGAGCTACTAGGATATTAGCATAATAGTTAATTAGCATATGCAACGCTTCCTGACATCACCGGAAGTGATGTCAGCAGGGGAAGCAAAAGGGGGGAGGCATCTTCAAAAAAACCCCTTTCCTTCCCCAGCCAGCGGGGGGAGGAGCAAAGAGAGAAGGGGTTTAAAGTTTAAACCCCTTCTCACTAGAGTTGGGCTGCAGAAGGAGAAAAGAGGGAAAGAAAGAGAGAGAGAGAGAGTAGAGAGAAGGAACGAAGGAATGAAAGAGTGAAAGAAAGAGAAGGAAAGAGGAAAAGAACGAGAAGGAAAGGAGGAAAAGAAAGAGCGAGAAGGGAAGGAGGAGGGAAAGAAGAAAAGGAGAGAATGAAAGGAGGGAAAGGAAGAGCGAGAAGGGAAGGAGGGAAAGCAGTAAAGAGAGAGAAGGAAAGAAAAAGGAAAAGAGAGGAAGGAAGGAAGAGAAGGGAAAGAGAGAAGAGAAAGAGAGAAAGAAAAGGAGGGGGGGAAGGAAAGGGGAATGAAAGGAGGGAAAGAAAGAGGGCAAAGAGATGGGGGGAGGGGAGAGGCTCTCCCACTCCCCCACTCAAGCCTCCGCCACCCCCCATGGATCCCTCACTTACCCCAGGAGGCAGCGGGGGGCCCTTCTGCCCCCCCACAGGCTGTAGCGCTCCGGCATTGGCCCTGGGAGGCGGCGGGGGGCCTCTTCTGGCCTCCCACAGGCCGCAGCGCTCCGGTGCTGGCTCGAGGAGGTGGAGGGGGCCCCTTTTCTGGCCTCCCACGGGCCGCATTGCTCCGGCGCTGGCATGGGGAGGCAGCGGGGGGCCGCAGCGTGGGGAGCTGGGGGCGGGGCTTGCTGGCACCACCATTTGTTATGGCACCTGGGCTCCCGAAGTGGTGTTCCGGCGCGCTCCGGCCCCCAAAGACCCCTGCCCACAGTATTTCTCTAGAGACCAGATTAGATACAATGGTGAAAACAATGATTTAATAGTTCCTTAAGAGTGACAGGTTGGTCAAAGACAAAACCATAAAGTGCTGATGTGGTAATCCTCATAACCCCAGGGTAATGCTATCACCAGTCCCCTTAACTAACCTACCAGTCAGAGTCCAAGGGACTAAGTCTCTAGCCTTCAATGGTCTAAAAGTCAGCTACAGTGATAGCTGTAGCAAATAATGGCTAAAGTACTGAATTTAGATTGAAGCCAGAAGTGACATCATCATGTTGGGGAGCGGAGGCTCCCACCTCTCCCCAGTACCGTCTAAAGGTTCTTTTTAGACCCTGCTGGGGAGAGGTGGAGGGGGGAAGCCACACGCTCCTGCACACCGAGCCCCAAATTCGGGGCTCAGAGTGCAAGCACACAGCCCCCCGCCTCTCCCCAGTAGTGTCTAAGGGGCCCTTTAAACCCTGCTGTGGAGAGATGGGGGGGAAGCTGGGTGTCTCTACAGGCCCCACCAGGAGGTTGGGATCGCTTTGGGGGGTGCGGGTGCCACGAGCTGTTCTCGCCTAGGGCGCAGAGACATCTCTGGCTGGCCCTGTGTGTGTGCCTGCACGCTGAGCCCCAAATTTAGGTCCATTTAAACCCTGCTGGGGAGAGGGGGGGCTGTGCACGCCTGCGCCCCAAGCCCTGAATTCAGGGCTCAGAGTGCAAGCGCACAGCCCCAGGTTGTCCCCAGCAGCCTCTAAAGGGTCTTTTTAAACCCTGTTGGGGAGAGGCCGGGAAGGGGGGAGGCCGGGTGGTTGCTCTTCTAATTTATGAAAATAAACTCTTGAGTTCCTTATGTCATTGATAGGTGATGCAGGATTTTTACCCTTCATCAAAAACTTATGGTTTTTTGGGCAGGGAATCTCATTATATCTCAGTTGTAATTCCATACTCTTGAGTCAATGATAACTTTATGTTACATAGTTCTTCTTTTTTCAGGTGAATTTAAAAAAAATGCAAATCAGCCACAAGTGATTTTGAAGTTGAGTGGAAGGCTAGTGAGGTGGAAAGTTGCTAAATCCTTTCCCTGATAGCCTTTTGCCCACTTAAGCCCTCACCCAACTGCTTTCCTACCCAAAAGGTGTCAGAATATATTTCACATAGTAAAACACACAACCAAAAAAAAACAAAAACAATCTGCTACAGGCATCTTTGCACAGCCCAGAAAAATCCCTAGCAGGTGCGGTGTAGCTAACTGAAACCTCTTTAGCAATGCAGAACAGCTTTGAAAAAAAGTCAGAAACTTTTTCCCTCACCAGAGTTCACCTCCAAGTCATTTTGACACCTTGGGGGAAAAAAACCTAAACCCATAACTGCTAACTGGCCAAGTGTTTAAGAATAATCCTGTTTGAGCAGAGTTGTACTGAATCAAGACTCTCCTGAGTATTACATTAAGCATTTCTAAATGGGCCTGAAGCGTAAGAACTGAGGGAACTAATGTCAGGAAAGGGTTTCACACTTCACAGCTTTCTGGAGCTTCTTGCGGGATATCAGATTTTCTCAGACCCACGTGAGGGATTCAGCATGACAAAGGTTGATTATTCTTGCAGAGAGGTAAAGTTTCCTAACTGATGATGTCAAACCATAATTTAAACAAAATAGGTCAGTTATTTGAGCTGATGCTGAGTTAGACATTAATGAAAGCTTCCTAGATGTTATATTGAACTTGAATTGTACTCACTTCTTTGTTTAGAACCACAAACAACCATCTCATAACATTTTTAAAGTTAGAATAAGAAAAAAGCTCCTTAAGCTACAGCTGGCACAGTTTCCTTGTGTAGTAGATTGCTTTGGTATAGTTGAGTATGTCAGCCTCTCACATTGTTTTAAAGAAATTGATTTTAACCTTTTGATTCTTACGGATTTTAAGACACTGAACAAGTCAAAGCTGCCTTGATAATAAAACAACTAGGTGCTTAACTCATTTTAAAGATTGCTAAATGGAACCATCAGGAATGTTACAAAAGAATCAAGAGCCTTTCTTATGGTGATCAGAGCCAGTACCATTAAAGTACAGCTGTAAGTCATGCTTCAGTTTTCAAGCTGGATCAAAAGTTTAAATTCAAGATGTTTCTTGGAGGTGAATTGTCGCATGTGTGTGTAAAGTGCTGCCAAGTTGCAGCTAACTTATGGCAACCCCATAGGGTTTTCAAGGCAAGTGATTAAGCAGAGGTGGTTTGCCATGGCCTTCCTCTGCAAGGTCTTTCTTGGTGGTCACCCATCCAACCCTGCTTAGCTTCCAAGATCGTCCTTGGTGGTCACCCATACAACCCTGCTTAGCTTCCAAGATCTGACGGGAGTGGCATATGTTATGCCATTTCACATCCCTGGTGAATAGATAGGTGGGTATAAAAGGATTTCACAAAAGAACGATTTTGTGGGGTAGGACTGATAGCTTCAACTATTAGTCATAATTACCAATCAGTTACACTAAGTTCATTGTCTTCAATAGACTTAGAAGGCTGTAAGTCTGTTTAGGATTGCCATGTAAGTCAGTGGGTGCAGATTCTGATATTCTGATAGAAAATGGAGCAATTGTGTGTCTGCAGATAGTTTGTACCATTCCTTAATATTAGAGCTTGGATCCTATGTATAAATTCCATACACACTAGATAGTCTCTGCTGCGAACCATGCATCATCTTCCTCTAACCAGCCCCGTAGCTAAGAAGTTTTGGGGGAGGGGGCCTGGGGGGGGCACCAGCCAATTAAATAAAAGTTAATTAATTTAATTAATTAAATTAACTTTGATTTAATTGTTGGAACTCCTAAGGCACATGGCTGCAGTTTCCCTCCCCACCCCCATGCAAGGGCAGATCAGTCCCCTGTAACTCTAGTAGCCCTATTAACAAGAGAACTGTTGCTGAAATGGGCGACCCGTTATGTAGCCTTCGCTGAAATGGGCGACTGCGGTGCGTGCTTCAAAGAAATCCAGGGGGCAAGGATTCCATTCCCTCGGCTCCCTGGCACGAGCTGTTAGCCTTGTCCTCCCGCAGTTCCTCCCAGAGCCTTCCCGACAGCCGCACCTGCTTCTAGGCACTCTTCCCCTGGGGCGGGCAGCCTCGCGGACTGGCTGGGTGGCTCCCCATCTTCCCTCGCTCGGTGGGTCATCGCCTCCTTGGACCAGCTGCGGGGCTCTCCAGGGCATGGGCGGGCTGGAAAGCAGCGCAGTGCCCTTAAACTGAGGAGCCGAGCGAGGAGCTGCAGAACAAGCCCCGCTCTGTGGAGCAGCGAAGACGTGCCGGGGAAAGTGGGCACCAGCACCAGGAATGAGGGAGGCAGGCACTCAGGAGCAGTAGCAGGCGGCACAGAGTCACCGGTTACTGGGCTGAGGGCAGAAAGGGGGGAGAGCCGAGGATTGGGGAGGGGCCCGTAAAAACTATGGGAGGCTGGGCCCCATGGGCCCCGCGGTGGCTATGGACCTGCCTCTAACACTTCTATTTGTGCAAGATCAGTGCTTTTCCATTGGTCTGTGGTATTCCCTGGATTATATGAAAATGTAATGATTTAAGTGTTGGTAAATATGGGCGGAGGAATTGGTTGAGTGATGGAGGGAATGAGCCAATGAGACTGGAAGGAATTGTGTTTTGTATAAGGAGTATGATTGAGTGTTGGAGGGATCTGCTTGGGTGAGTGTGAAGAATGCGTGTGAGGGTAATAGAGGAAGAGTCAGTGTCAAGGTGTGATGAAACTTTGTGAGAATCTGTGGGTGTCTGAATGTTATTGTATCTGTCACCCTGGGATAAAGGAACCCTCAGGATAGGTAAGCACCCGGAAGTGCCTGTAAGCAGTGCAGGCCCGTAGCTACAGTAGGGCATTTCGGGGCTCCACCCGCTCAAATGTGAGGCATGCCTTACAACAGCTGCTGCACCTCTCCCCCTCCTTCCCTTCCTGTGGTATGTGACCTACCAGTTAGCTGGAGGGTCCTTTAAATCTTGCAGGAAGGGAGGGAGAGTGGCAGCCACACACCTTCCCTGAATTCTAAGTGGTGATTTTGCTGCTTGGAGTTCATGAGTGGCCAGTCCTCACTTGGGGGGGGGGGAAAATTAAAGGGTTCATTTTAAATCGTATTTTTCAAGTGGAGGTTGCCTGTGCTTGAACTCCAACTGGCGAAATTGCCACTTGGAGTTCAGGGAAGGTGTGCGACTGCCCCTCCCCTGCTGCTCCACAAAATTTCCCATGCCCCACCAACCCAAATTTTCTGGCTATGGGGCTGAAGCAATGTCCAGGAAAGGGAGATTGAGGCACTCACTAAGGGGGTAGTAGTGTCCAGTATCCTGTTAGGGTCAGACTATAGAGTGGCAGATGGTGGTCAGCTGGTGTGGAAACCTTCTGAAATAGGGAAGGAGCCTGCCAGTGTGGAAGAGAGGAAATCCTCCTCCTGAACTTTGAAAGGGGGAAGGTTTCACCACAGGGTCCTTGTGCAAACAGATGTTTTAGAGGAAGAGGTAGCACACTCTGTGGCAGGGACTGTCTGGTGCACCAAGCACTCATCCATAGGATCCAAACTTTGCATATTTGTGGGCGGACTCTGAGTGGTTGTGTTCTTGTTTTCTTCTCTCCCAGTCTATGAGCTTGTGTCATCTCCATATTCCACACTTTCCCTCTGTGCCTCTGCTCCCACTCCCTGGTAATTGGCTTGCAACCAGGGCAAGTGTTTTGTCTGTTCAGAGGAAGGGCTGGCTTTGCAGCTAGTGGCTAACTATGTTACATGAAAGGAATTTTTTTGAGGGGGAGGGGAAGGGAAAGGAGATTGTTTATTCCCCGTTAACTTTTTTATTTTTAGAGGAATTGATGCTATTTAATTTTCTGAGTGCAGTAGCTCAACTGAGAGTGGCCATAGAGTATTGGCAGGAGTACTCTTTCCTGCTCATGTTTGGGGGGCAGCTGACCAGGAAAAAAGTACTGGATGGCATTGCTGGATATAGTTACAAATAGAGGGCACAAAACATGAAAAGCTGGTAAGATATATAACTAACTGATGTCATGTATTATTACTTTCTGATTCCCAACCAAACCGAACTATTTTCATGTTTTCTCAAAAAAGAAAAGAAAAAAAGCCTTACAACAGCTGTACTTTGAGCTTCTCTATGAAATGAGCATGTGTTAAATCTGTCATAACCCTCACTAGCTGATTGAAGCCCAGATAAGTCTTCTTTGGAATAGCTCCTCTTATACAATGCTAGCTTAAATGACCTGAAGATCCATTTACAGCTTCAAAAGAAAATGTTAGCTGGTAGGGTAAGAGAAATGAAACTACTGTAGTCCATTTCCTCTGTTCTTATTCTCTCTTTCCATCAACACTCGCATTTCTGGTCCCAGTAGAGCCCTCAAAAACCACCATCTACTGAAGTGGTGTGGGTGAAATTGTTTCCTCCCCTGGCCCGAAAGCCATTGCAGGGGTTGTGTAGGGCATTGTGGCATGAGGACCTAAGGAGTGGAAATCTTGTTCCCTCTGCCCTTCATGTCAAAGATATTACAGGTGGGAAAAGTTGAGCTAACAGCCCATGTGATATTTTTAGTGTTTGCAACTAAAATAGTTTTCAAATATAAAACGTTTTTCTTTTTTAAAAAGTTAATATTGTTCCTTTCACCTCCAAATATTTATTCAGGCATTGGAACTAAAGATGGAACAGCAGAAAAGGATAAAGATTTTAAAGGGAAAGCTCAGAAACAGGTTCAGTTCAACCCAGGACAGACCACAGCTACCTGGAGAGTAAGAATAATAGTAGATAATGAATATGAAGAATCAGAAAATTTCCAGATTATTTTGTCAGATCCTGTGATGGCTTCCCTGGAGTTTCCAGAAAGATCAACAGTGGAAATTGTGGATCCAGGTGATGGTACGTGATGTTAGCTTCTTATATTTTCTTCTTATGTTTCTGTCCTGAGGACGCCCCCCCCCGCGCGCGCCAAAGACCACCACCCTCGCCGGCCCTGAAAGCCGAGCGGCGGATCCACCCGCACTCACCTGCGGTGCGGCAGAAGCAGGGGGAGCGGAGGCAGCAGAATGGGCAGCGGTGCTGCCGCCCTCTCTCGGACCCCAGGAAGCGGCTGGTGGCGCAGCCGAGATGCGGCGCGCTAGAGAAGAGGGGGCCCGCTGGAGCCCACTGGAGGAGAGGGGGCCTGCTGGAGCCCGCCCACACGGCCGAGAACGTTGACCCGGGCCGGGAGGGATGGAAGCCAGCATTACCCCACCCCAGGAGCCGCGTCTGTGGCTTTGTAGGGGGGAGCGGCCAGGGAGCTGGGAGGGCACCCAGGAGAGCGGGGAACGCTGGGAGGGGGGGAGAAAGGAATAAAATGGAGGAATGAGGAAAGGCTGGGGATGACTCCTGGGTGAACGGGTGAGGAACAAAGAGAGGGCACCCCATCCAGCAGGGACGGGTGGGTAGGGAAGGTGACGTAACCTCCCTCCCCCGTCCAGGTGTCTGAGGCCGCTATTACTCCTGACGAACCAGGTGGGGAGACATCGTGGCTGGGCTTGGTGGCAAAGGGAGCTCGAGTGATGAGGACAGCGACGGGTCATCACCGAGCTCCTGTGACATCTAGATAGTCTGTTGCCTCCCATGTAAACATGGTCCTGGGTCCAGAGGCTGGTGTGCTAGTTGTGCTTTCCCAAAGAGGCTTTGTGTTTGTATTTCTTAATAGCTTTCCAAGTTGCCTAGCACTCTCCCACGGTTCCCGAGAAACCCAGACATCAACATCACCACCTCCAGAACTTATAGATAAGCGTTACAACAGCAAAGAAGCACAGAAGGAACGCACTGGCAATTAGAATACAACTAACCTCCCCACCCCCATGGCAGCATAGCTGACATGAGGCTGCTATTACTCCTGAAGACCCAGGTGGGGAGACATTATGGCTGGGCTTGGTGGCAAAGGGAGCTTGAGTGACGAGGACAATGACGAGTCATCACCGAGCTCCTGTGACAGTTTCTTGTTAATGTCCTCATAATCCTATTTCCATTGAAGGAATGGAACTCTGAATAACAATGCAAATACAAACTCCATCAACTTAAAATTATTTTCTTTAATTTTGTTTTCAGCTTTTTTTTAAAAAAAATGCTTTTTTCTAAAAAAATGCTTTTTTCTTTTTCTTTTTTACAGAATCTACAGTGTACATTCCTGGGTCAGAGTACAGAATAGAGGAAGATGTTGGTGAGCTGCTTATTCCTGTTAGGAGATCTGGAGATGTTAGCCATGAATTAATGGTCATTTGTTCTACACATCAAGGTATGGTAGTGTAAACTGTTACAGGGCTTCCACAATCTGAAATTCTTTCTATTCTTTAGCAGAGTTTACATTTGCTTGACACACCCACAGATGTATTGGATATGTTGTGTATTCAAAGAGACCTGAATGCACTGAACTGTATGGAACTTGATGTATGTGAAACATGCCATTGAAGTACAATGTAAAGCTTCGGCCTGGGCTAGGATCCTAATGACATAATGTAACCAATAGGAGCACTAGTCCAGGATATGTCATCCAATCACTTTACAGAGCGGGAGCGCTTGTGATTGGTCATTATCTGCTCAACCTGATAGGTTGTTAATTGTACAATGGGTGTGGCTATATTAGCCGGGAATGTTTAAATACAGAGCAGCCAGTGTATGAACTTGAATGGGTTCTGGCTGACTGATGTTGTACCGTGTTGGAGAAGTATTGAAGCTGAAGAATAAAAGCCGCATTCTTGCTGAAATCACTCTCCGACTCTTGTTAAGTTCGCGACTTAACAGGATACATATAACCTGGAATATAATTTTACTAGCCCAGTGTTCTCTCTAAGTTGTCAGCTGTTGTGAACAAAAATTCTACATAGGCTGCGGTCACACGGAGCAGTAGCCACGCTACTGCAACAGAAGATAGGCGGATTTTCCAGGCGCGATCTCACTGCCACATCTGGGAAGCGTAGAGCTCCCGTGGCGAACCCGAGGCTTCCCTCCGAAGATGCGTGGTTAAAAACTAGTACCTCGGAGGAACTAGTTTCCGGAAAGCGTGGGGCAAGGGCGGGCATCTGATTGCGTTTCCGGTGGCATCCGGCGCCCGCCCATGCCCCATTGTGAAAAGGTTTTTTCCCCCCGAAGTCTCCAGGGATGCACACAAGCACCCAACGGGGCATGTGCATACTTCAGGTTAAAAAACAACAACACAACCCCATTTGCCGTGCCGTGCCGCTTCTTTGGCACGTCGTGTGATCAGCACCTCCCCCCTAACCACGGGACCTCGACGGGACTGCGAGGGGACGCCTGATTGTGCAGTCGCGCGTTATTTCGCTGCGGGGCAAACAGCCACGCCTCCCCCCCCGTGATATCCGGCCTGTGTGACTGGGGCCATAGTGAGCCAAAAATATCTACAAGCAAAAAGTTTTGAGTGAGCCTAAGTTTTTTAAAAGTATTCGTTTGGAAATGAAAAGAAAGGGAAATAAATGGAGAGAAAGGGAGGGAAGGGAGGGAAAGAAAGTGAAAGAAAGAAAGGGAGAGAATGGAAAGAATGGGACAGAAAGAAAGGGAAAGAAAGCAAATAGATGGGGAGAGAGGAGTGAAAGAAAGAAGGATGGGGTGGAAAGAAAGCAAATAGGTGGTGAGAGAGAAAGGAAGGAAGCCCCCCTGGACTTCCACAATCCTTCCCAACCTCCCAGGCCAGCCAGGAGCCCACAGCGCCCCCCCCCGGCTCCTGAGCAACCCCTGGGCCCAGGCCATGCTCAGGAGTTGTGAGGGGGCTGCTGGCTGGCCTGGGTGGGAAGGATCGTGGAAGTCTGGGGCAGCTAGCCAGGACAGGGAGGGAAGGGAAGGCATTTAAAAATCCCTCCTTCACTCTCTGGAGTTGCCTTGCCTTTCTCTAGTCTGTACCCACCCCCATTGTGCAGATTTCTTGATCCAGACTCTGGGGGCCAGGTTCATAATTAGATATAAAATATAGCATACATAAATACACACAAGCACACACACAAGCAAATTAGAACTAAGGTTTATGGTTGCTTTTGTTCACTGAGAAACATAGTCCTATTAAACTTAAGCATTTTTCTCCTGTATTTCGTGTATAAGCTTCAACCATGTTTTTGCAGAGAATAGATAAACAAATTATAACAGAAAAATAACATTGCATTCCTGACCAGGTGATTTATTTTCATACTTAGACAGGAAAATATACTAGGTTTCAAGTTCATTCATAAACTTTTCCCACAAGAATTGCTTGGAGATTTCTCTGATGTGGTGATCGTATACATACTTTCTTGTGAGTAATCCCCACTGAATTTAGCAGGACTAATTTCCAGATAGGGTGTCTAGTTGTAAAATGATTTCTAAAGTAATGATTCTGAAAGTTGTGTGCCTCATACAAATGATGTAAAGGTAAATGCAGAAACATGTACATCCTAGTTTAATACAATATGTGTATCTCTGTGTTGATATATCTGTCTAATCTTTTCTTGTTCAGCTTATTCATACCGTAACGAGAAGGCAGTGGAAAATATATGTAAGACAATTTTTTAAAAAATCTTTGTTTCCTTATGAGGAAGCACTTTCTTCTGCGTGGTGCACATGCTGAAAGATTTATGCCACTGTAGGTTAGATAGCTAGTCAAGTTGTGCTTGTGAAGCATGACAGCTGGTGGTCAGTTTCAGATGTTAAGTATGTCAGCACAGCTGTGGGATGTAATAGGAAGATGAAAGTACTAAAGCTGGTCTGTAACTACATTTTTACAGAGATTAGATTGCTTTGGCTTCTCAGACTTTTATGCTAACTCTTACTTGGTGGCCTGCATAGAGATAAAGTGGTGTAAGCTTGCTGACCGATTTCAGGTTTTACTGTTTCTTTTTACATTGTGATCTCTCTTTGTCTCGGAAAACATAGTAGACTGTTGTAATGTGCAGAGCATCTGGGGAGGGAGAGAGGGGAACCGCACTGTGCCAGCAGCAGGACGCGCCCAGGCGCAGAAGGCGACAGCAGCGGGGTTTTCAGCCCCTCCCTCAGCGGCTGTGCTGATGCTTCTGGCGAATTTACCGGCGTATAAGACGACCCCCCACTTCTGAGAAGATTTCCCTGGGTTAAAAAGTCGTCTTATACACCGGAAAATATGGTAATCTAGTGTTCAGATGAAAAATGAGTTAATGTTTAATTTTTTATGCATACACTATATTAACTACCTTTCTGTAAATATCAATATAGGCCATCAAAAACAGAATACTAAGGCTTTTGTTCCGTTTCTAAGTAACATATGGGTTATTGTGCAAAATATGGCTTTTGTTTTGCCCCGTTCTTTCTTTTTTATATTTCTTTTGTTTAGTTATCTTTATCCAAGTTCTGTTTTAATTAAAAAGAAAATCCACTGCTTCAGATAAATGACTTTTTTGTAGGTTTGGCCTTTCAAGACACAACAGTTCTTCTTTGTATTCATGACATTTCTTGCCCAACTTCACATGTTCCCCAAATATGAGTGATGGAGATTATACTTGCACATCCAATTTGGAAATTTTGGGGTGGGCAGAGGATTTTTTAAAAAACTCTTCCTTGTAACAAATTGTAGTAAGAATATTAATTTTACAACAGTATTTTTTTAAAGGTAAGACTTGTTCAGGATACCATTTGACATGTTTTCCCAAGCTGTGATTTGTAGTAAATGAGGGAGAGAGGGAATCCAGTATGCAAGCCCAAAGCTTGTTTGCATAGTGCTAAACCATGGTTTACAGTGCATTCCTAAGCAGATCTGCTCAGATTTCTACTCATGTTTAACCAACAGAGTTTACACCCAGGAACATATTCTTAGGATCACACCCTTCTCGGTCCATTGAAGTCAGTGAGCTTAGAAGGGTGTAACTCTGCTTAAGGTGTTTCATCTGAACCAAGTCACCATATGAGCTGAACGGCATACCTAGCACTAATGATCAAAAAGAGGTTGCAATGACACAACGTCCTAAAATAAACCAGACAACATTTGATTTAAAAATGCAATTACTTAGTAAAATAGCCATTCATAAATAAAATCTAGTTCCTGATATGCTAGTATTTGCCCCGATCGGTGAAATGTAGGAATTCTGATGACTAATTCCTCCCCCCCCCTAATTTAACAATACATCTACTAAGTAATCAGTGTTTGATAACAGCATTCCGCATGCTCTCTGAGCAGGAAAATGGAAGCTAATCTTGGCTTTGTCAGGTTTTTCTTGTATTTCACAGAATCTTTTTTAAAAGTCTTCTGTTTCTTGGTTACCTTGGCTGTCACAGTCAAGAAACCTCAGTCTAAGGCAGGAACCTTTTAAAAGTCAATGATTCCAAGATTGTTTGTTCCTTAATCAGTAAGTTAATACGGCACGTTATAACCATGAGTTTCCTTTCTTCACCTTTCTGTACTGGAGAACAGAAAATGTTCAAGAGTGACTTGGGATTTTGGATCTTTCAGAGTGATCAGCCTTTTTGGGCTTTGACAAAAGTGAGCATTTTGTTCCTGCAGACATGCACAGTGATCTTATTTGTGACATCGTTTGTGCCACCAGTTGCTAAGAAAAATGAGTCAAATGCTCACACCATCTTTAAATTATCTAACATCGTACATGATAAGAAAATATGAACCTGAAAGTCTTAAGGCTGGATATTTATATTGTAATTATTTTGTCCAGTAGGGTCATCTAGTCCATCCCCAGTTTAACTGGGAGTAAGCCCTATTGAAGAGACTTGAGTAGCTTTCTATTTAGGATTGTTCTCAAAATATTGACACTGCAAAGTGAACAGTGAATGTCAAGTTATTTGTCCGGGTTCAGGTTTATGCAAGTGTATTTAAACTCCTTGTAATATGAACCCCATTTACTGTGTGCTACTTAGTGGATCTTCCACTGGCTATTCCTTTGTTTGTTTTTATGACTTTTGTACCCTGGGCTGCTGAGAGCCATCATGGGACCTTAGATATGTGACCCTGATCAAAACCAAATATTTCCATCCATGAATAGAATAATAATTGTTCACTAGGTAAGAAACATTAAAGGAAAAGGGACAGGATTATTAAAGAGCAGATTTTACTTGGATTTATTTACAGAGTCCACATTGCGATAAGGTATGGTGCAACCTCCCCCCTTTCAAATAACCTCCTAGCACAAGTCAACCTTAAAGGAGAGGAGAGAGATGTGAAGAAATCTAGTTTCTTTCCCAAAAGTATTTCTTCTCTAAAATGAAGAACAAACCCTAGCTTTCCCTCACCTCCAGGAGTAGGTGCTTTAAAACAGCCCGGAAGGTGACTCCTCTGTACCTGCAGGGAGCACTCATTTGGAGCACCCACGCTGATCAATATGACCATCAGGGAAAAAAAACCCACCCTACAATGTGTACTCATTAGGGTTGCCAACCCCCGGGTGGCACCTGGAAATCTCCCGCTATTGCAATTGGTGTCCAGCCGACCATGATCAGTTCCCCGGGCTGCTTTGGAATGGCTACTTTGGAAGGTGGACTCTATGGCATGATACCCTGCTGAGGTCCCTCCCCTGCCCTCTCCCGGTTCAATCCCTCAAATCTCCCGGTATTTCCCAACCCAGAGCTGGCAACTCTAGTACTCATAGAAAAACCATGAGCAATGAGACTCAGGAAGGGACCTAGCCAGAACACTGCCCTGCTCTATAAATTAAATGTAGGTGGGACATAAGTTACTACTGGGGATAAGTCCCTTTGAATATAGTGAGACGCACCAAAGTAAAGATGCCTAAGGTAGAAAGGATATGTGACTAAGTATGGTAGGATTTAAAGGTAAATGTTTCCCTTGCTCGAAAGTCAGTTGAATCCGACTCTTGGGGGCGGTGCTCATCTCCATTTCCAAGTCAAAGAGCCAGCGCCGTCTGAAGACATTTCCGTGGTCATGTGGCCAGCATGACTAAATGTTGAGGCGCACGGGATGCTGTTACCTTCCCACCAAAGTGGGAGTTTCTTGCTTTCGAACTACTAGGTCAGCAGGAGCTGGGACCAGAAATTGGAGCTCACTCCATCATGCAGCACTCGGGTCTCGAACTGCCAAGCTACTGACCTTCTGGTCTGCAGCTAAGTGTCTTAACCACTGAGCCACCACGGCCCCATGGTAGGATTTATTTGCATGTAAATATTCACAGGAGGACTACAGCCTTAAATTCCCTCCCTCACTTCTCCCTGATTCCCGCACCCCCCCATTCCATCCTGTATCCCCCCACAACACAATGCAAGCTAGATCTAGGGGTTGCTAATTTTTCTTACTGGCTCCTACTCCAATGCCTCTCACAGCAGCTTAATTGCAGGAACAAGTCAGTAATAAGTGTTTGCTCTGTTTTGTTGAAAGTTCTACTTGGTGATTTCTATAGATCAGGCTTCCATTAAAGGCAGAGGAGCAAACCAAGCCTCTTTTTGGTCAGTTGGCAACCTCATCTGGAACTCCCATTTCTTTTGAGACCCCAATTTGTGTTTCCTTGTTCTTGATGCTCATTCTGGGGGGGGAAATGCTCATTCTGGGGGAAAAAATGCCTCTCCAGCATCACAGTGTGAGTTTTCAGAGTCCTTCCCCCTCCATCATATTCTTCTTTGGAGCATGAGATAACTGAGAAATTCTCCTTCTCCTCACCTTTTCCACTGCCTCCAGCTAGGAGATCATATTTTTTGGGGCAGCAAAGAGTTGGGTATTTGCAAGGAAGATGCAAGTAGGAGAATGACAAGGGACTAACTACAGCTAGGCAGACCATTGTATGAGGGAGAAAGAGCATGTGATGCATGCACAGCCTTTCCAACATACAGTGTGTGAGGCTGGAGGTGCAGGAAGGGGTCAGGGAAGGTAAACCGAGCCAACCTCCAGCATCTGTCTCTCATTACTATTCTGTTTCTGTCTGTGTCAGGGGTGTGTGTATGTGTGGTGTGTGTGTGTGTGTGTGTGAGAGAGAGACAGAGACAGAGAGAGAAACCACAGCTGAAAGGGAAGAGCAGAGCCATTCCAGGGAAGCTTAACCATACTGGGTTGACTGTTGGAGAGCCCCAGATCAGGGCCCTCAAACTTTGGAGCCCAGGAATTTTGTCCCCTGGCACCCCTTTCTTGGTGGCCCTGTTTGTACCTTGCCTATCCCTGAAGGCCTCAAGATGCCTAACAATGTAACTGAAATAGAAATAATCCAAAAATACCTTTAAGCATGAAATAAAACAAACCAGCGACTCCCCACCACCACCTATAAACCTACCACAAACCAAATCCTCAAAGAGACAACAATTTTTGGTTCTAAAAATACATACAAAGTCAGCACTTGCTATCTTCATCATCGACAAAAGGCCCTTTGTAAGAGCCCCCTAAAAGAATAGAATGCCAAGTTTACACAGCCTCAGAAAGGCAACTCCAGAGGGCTAGAAAACAGCCTGAGCTCACCAGTAAGGCATTAACTGGAGTTGAGGGATTTGTAGACAATAAGCCACAAGACATGAGGGGGCTATATTAAGGAAGGGGAATCTTCCAAAATCAAGAACAAAGAGTCTGCTGGATCAGACCTGTTTCATACAATGGCCAACCAATTACCCTCGAGGTCAATAGGCTTTAGAGGTTGAGACTGTCACCTACTGCTGCCTCCCAGCACTGGTATTCAAAGGTTTGCTGCCATTGGATATGGAGTCTTCAGTCACTGTGGCTGGCAGCAGTGCCAGTTCTAGGTTTTGGGGGGCCCTGAGTAGGCAGCCTTCCACCTCCAGGCCCCCCGTGTCTCCCTTTCTATCCATTCACTTGTATGTTTTACCACCTGTTTTCCCATCTGTATGTTTTCCCTTGGTTACAAGCCCTTCTACCACCTGCACCCCATTAGTGCCCTTTCCCTAACAGCACTGGCTGGTGCGTGCAGCTGCCGTGTTTGCCAGGAGGGCTGCCACTGTGTACCACCTGCATGCATTTCTCCATCAATACTGGAAAGCTGGAAGCATGGGTGCTGAAGCCATTGCAAGCAAATGGGCAGGGAAAGGGAGGTTAACAAGTGGGAGGCCATGACAGTGGGCCCCACCAGAAGCCCCAGCTCAAGGGAATGCTGACACCAACCTTGGAAAGTAGTCACTAATGGACCTCTCCTACATGAATCTGTCTAACCCCCTTTTAAAGCTAATAAGAACATAAGAAGAGCCTGCTGGATCAGAGTCCAGTGGTCCTTCTTTTGCCATTGAAACAGAGAAGGCAGGGTGTATGTCCATGAGTGCCTTGCATTCAAGTTCCTTACGTAGCATTTAAAATGGGATTTTGTTTTAAAGCAGGCTGAATTCATTTGAAAAGGAGTTTTTGTTATTTTAAAATTTAGCCTTACCTCACTGTGAAAACTAGTTATAGTCCATTGCTTCTGAAGGTGGGAGGGGAAGATAAAATATGTCTCATTCAGATGGTACAATGAAATTGTAACTGTTCTTCATGTGCTGGGGCAGATGTCTTGATTTATAACAGTACAATCAATTTAATTCTAGGATGCAGTGTTTGAATTTGGTATGTCTGGCTGTCATGGGGAAAAATTAGACTGTATGTTTATATGTAAACAGAGAAAACTGTAATTGTACTTCTGTAACTTCACTGATATCCACTGTAAGGTTGTGTTTTTTTGGGGGGAGCTAAAGTAGTGATGGATGTGAAAAGTAGCATTTCAAAAACTAATATATCTTTCTGCAAGTTAGTTAAACATAATTTCAGTGAAATGCGTTCATCTACTATTATGTCTATTAATCTTAAGAGTTTAAGACTTACAGCAAGCAGTGACAAGAAGATAATTCATCCTGTAAAAGTATGAATGTTTTGTGCAATCCTTACAACACATCTCATGCTGAGATTGGTTTGCCTATACTTTCATTTTCTTTGCAAAGGGAGGGCCATTAGATGTTTAAAGCCAGGACTGTACACACTGTATTTCATGCCCTATGTTTTAATTGTTGGTTTTTGTTTTTGTATGTGCATTTTAGCTTTGGTTTTAGTGTTTTTTAAGATGTGGTTTTGTTTTTAATCTGTTAGCCACCTCGCTGGCATTTATGAGAGCAGAAAGGCGGGGTATAAATTCTGTAAATAAATATCTGGCATAGAATGTGGAAAGATTTTTGAGCTCTGAGTATAGCATGCCCACTTTTAATTAGAGAAAACCTCAGCTTTGCAAAAATAGTTTGTAGGTGATCTGGTGAAAGTTTAGAAACCAAAAGAAGACTTGAATAGGAGACTTGTCCTGCCCATTGGGAAATCTGCTCACATTTAGAGAAATTATCTTTATTTATTAAAAAGACTGTGTGGCCAGACACTTCCATCTATGACCATATTTTATTCCATATCTAGTTTTCTGCTGATTCCTGGGAAGTGGTAGAACTAAAGGCATATATTTAAGTCACAGAATTCACGTCACAGCCTTATCTCGCTTATCCTACAACTGAAAAAAAAATACAGTTTCCAAATGATTTCTTTCCATGGCCTTTTCTCCAGAATCAGCAAAAAAAGTTGCTTGGCAGTTGTGGGGAACTAACACACTCCCAAAGGTAGAGATAGCTTTGTGTTAGAGAACATGGAAAGAATCAGAAGCATAGGGAATTTAGGAGGTAAGTTTTCTGGGCTCTTAAGAGGAATTTCTTTTAAAATCTGCAGATGAGAGGGCATCAACCAAAAAAGTATTTTGGTACTAAAGTGTCAGAACTCAAATCTGCCACATAAAAAAATCTGTCATGTAATTCTGATTCCCCCCACTAATTTCTTCTCCTCCCCTGCCCCAACTGTAGGCTCTGCGACTGGCACAGTTCCCTCTACTGTCTTGTCTTATTCTGACTATATCTCTCGTCCTGAAGACCATACGAGCCTCATTCGTTTCGATAAGGATGAGACAGAGAAAACCTGCCGTGTCATCATTATTGATGATTCACTTTACGAAGAAGATGAATTTTTCAATGTCACGTTAAGTATGCCAATGGGTGGACAAATTGGAGCAGAATTCCCCAGCACCAAAGTGATCATTCTGGCAGACACAGATGATGGTGAGTAGATAAAATCATGTGAGATGCTTGTTAGTTTGTTGCATGAAAGAGATCTGCATGATTATGAAGTCAAGCTGTAATTCCCCTCTCCCTCTTATACATTGTCTATTCCTACCTCATATGCATTAAAAAAAAAGGTCCAGACTACGTTATGTTAAATTGCATGTAGTTTGTCTTCTGGATGGGGGAGGAGGTGTTGTGTGTTTTAATTTTATTTCATTATTTATTAGCAAAAGATATAACCTGTTTTAAAGCCCAATCAGGGCCACCAAGGCAGCTTGGTATATTTTTCAAAATGCACTGGAGGCTGCATTTGCAGCTGGAAGACTGATGTATGGGGCAGGGCTTCTTATCCCTTTCGTGCTATTTTTCCACTAAAAATTGCCAACCCAGCTTTGGAGGGGATGACAACACATATATGCTACCTGTATATTTTCCCATGAGTGGTGAAAAGCAGCTGGGAAGTGATTTTTAGCAGGGAAATACAGCACAAAAGGAGGTGGTTAGGAAGCGCAGTTTCCTGTGGTAGTCTTCCATTAATGACTGAAGTCTAAACAGCTGTATTTTGTAAAAGGGAAAAAAATGGTAACTAAACCACATGCAAGTGGAAGTCAGGCATAGTTTGCTCTTCAGTCCTGTGAGGACCATAGGTGGAACTTGGTGCAAACCTGTCCAGTTATTCATGTCTAAGCCCAGTTTAGGGTTCCCAGCCTCCAGATGAGGCCTGGAGATCTCCCACTTTTACAGCTGGTCTCCAGCCAACAGAGATCAGTCCCCCTGGATAAAATGGCTGCTCTGAAGGGTGGGCTCTATGGCCTGGTGCCCTGCTGAGGCCCCTCCCCTCCCTAAGCCCCACCCTCCCTAGGAACCACCCCCCAAAGTGTCCAGGTATTTTCCAACCTAGGGCTGGCAACCCTAGCCCAGTTAAATCAATGGGCTTATAAAATAGTAGATCTGCATAGGACTGCTTTGTTCATTTTTTAAAGATGAGTTGCATTTGCATGTTTGTCAAAAGTTAACTAATAGATCAGTTTATGTGGAGAAAGAGTTTATTAACCCACTGTAACAAACAGATTTTGTAACGGAAGGTGCTAAGGTATCAGCGCAGATGACAGAACTGATTCTGCTTATTAAAGAAGTCTTTGCATTTAATTTGTTAAAAATAATAGGTTTGTGTACTTTTTATTAGCCATCCATATAGGATGGTCTCTGCCATGTCTAGTGGTTAAACTTAGGATCAGCACCCCCTGAGAAACTTAACAGGGTCCATTAAAAGTTGGGCACTACTTAATTGTAAGATCTTACATTCCATCTTTACAATAATGGGAAATATCCATGTCTTTCTTTAACAGGTCATGTTTGTTTGTTTCAGGACCCTCTGATGTTGTAAATGTGTTACAATTTCAAATTCAAAAATACTCAACTTCCTTTAGTAATAAAAATTTTGAGGCTGACTTTCTGTTGACATAAATAATTTGGATTAAATGGTGCTTTTACTCTAAATCAGAAAATAACATTCTGGTCAATTGCTGTTTGAATGCTCTCCCAAAGTTCAAGAATTCAGGACAGACACGAGCAAATGAATAGGCTGAAAGATAATATTTTGTTTTCCTGGGCAGAGAAAGGAAGAGAACTGCCCACAGAAATCCCAAAAGAGTAGAGTTAATCAAGCCATAATGGCCTTTTAACTAGACAGAACTTGTCTAAAAGCCATTATACTTTTCACTTGCATTACATCCTTCCTTCTTTATCCTTTTTTGCTAACAGGAAAGGAGAATAAAGAGGGAATTAAGCCATTGTGAAAAGAAGAGTTATTTTCTTTCCCAGATTTTAAAGGCCAGGTTTTTGGTCTTTTTTTCTTAAAGTTCCTGAAAGAAATCCACTTGGCAACAATGGACGGAGTTGCTTCCCATGCTGTGTACTACTCTCAGAACTAATGGCATTAATGGCAAATTAACCACTGTTCCATAGTATGTTTCTTATCACAACTTGATTTGGCGTCAGGATAGTCTGCTTGTCTGACTTGAGCAGAAAGCTGTCTCTTAGATTTCATTAGCACACACTCTTAAGCATGGGAACAGTCCCATTAACCAGTTGCTGTGCTGCAGTGTTTTGCTGGACAAGGGAAAGCCTTTCAGAAAATGAAGCCTCTCATAACAATATCTTTTGGGGAAAGAATGTACCAATGTGTTGTAAACCACTGTATTCTTCACAGGATTTGTGTTGGGATAGGAATCTCTGGAGTGCAAAAAAATTCAGGATGTTCCAGCGACTCTCTATGATGCGACCAAAATCAAAGAAAAAAATTACTAAGCAAAGGAGCACCTAAGCATCATTTAGCCAGGGGAAGTGTTGAGAGCCCCTCCCCTCTATATAAATAGCTGCAATGGGAATTCTGTCAAGAGAATACACAATTGCAGAGGTCCAGAGCCTGAATGTCAACCTGGCATGGTTGCCATGGAGACATGGGGGGTGAGAGCAAGAATGTATACTTTCGTTTCTGGCCACTATGCTGTTATCTGTCTTGACTTAGCCATGTAACCTTGAGACCTGTCTCTGGTATCCTCTTTCCCCTGAGAATTTCATGCTGTTAGTTAAGAACATAAGAACATAAGAGATGCCAATTTTGGATCAGGCCAAAGCCCCATCCAGTCCAACACTCTGTGTCACACAGTGGCCAGAAATACCAGGTGCCATCAGGAGGTCCACCAGTGAGGCCAGGACATTAGAAGCCCTCTCACTGTTGACCCCCCCAAGCACCAAGCAGACAGAGCGTCACTTGCCCCAGAGCCCCTATCTATACCTTGTGGCTAATAGCCACTGATGGACCTCTGCTCCATATGCTTATCTTATTCCCTTTTGAAGCCGTCCATGCTTGTAGCCGCCACCACTTCCTGTGGCAGTGAATTCCATGTGTTAATCACTCTTTGGGTGAAGAAGTACTTCCTTTTATCCGTTCTAACCCGACCGCTCAGCAATTTCATGGAGTGCCCACGAGTTCTTGTATTGTGAGAAAGGGAGAAAAGTACCTCTTTCTCTACCTGCTCTTTCCCATGCATAATCTTATAAACCTCAATCATGTCACCCCTCAGTCGTCGTTTCTCCAAGCTAAAGAGCCCTAAGCGCCTTAACCGTTCCTCATAGGGAAAGTGTTCCAACCCCTTTATCATTCGAGTTGCCCTTTTCTGCACTTTTTCCAAAGCTATAATATCCTTTTTAAGGTGTGGTGACCAGAACTGCACACAGTATTCCAAATGAGGTCTCACCATTGATTTATATAGGGGCATTATTATATTGGCTGATCTGTTTTCAATACCCTTCCTAATAATCCCCAGCATAGCATTGGCCTTCTTTATTGCAGTCACACACTGTCTCGACATTTTCAGTGAGTTATCCACTACAACTCCAAGATCTCTCTCTTGATCAGTCTCTGCCAGTTCAGACCCCATCAACGTGTATTTATAGTTAGGATTTTTGGCTCCAATGTGCATCACCTTGCACTTGGCCACATTGAACCCCATTTGCCATGTTGACGCCCACTCGCCCAACTTTGACAGATCCCTTTGGAGTGCCTCACAATCCTCACTGGTTTTCACCACCCTGAACAACTTTGTATCATCCGCAAATTTAGCCACTTCACTGCTTACTCCCATCTCCAAATCATTAATGAAACCTCAGTTGTAACAAAGAATCCTTAAGAGTCTGGATCCTATCAGTGTCTCAGTAAACTTTAATTCTCCTGAATGACTGTTATTGGGAAGAATATAGAGAAAATAATTATGATTCGTCATCACCAACAAAAATAAATGGAGTCTTGATTGGGTTGCTAAATATGATCTATAGACATAATGAACTTTATGAAAAATAAGACATCTAGATATCAGTATATATACGGTAATTCTCAGCATGGCCAAACCTGTAAATACTTAAATCCGGAGTCTGGAACCATGAATAGAACAGACAGATCTTTCTACAAACCTGAGAAATGCCCCAGATTGCAGAAAATTCTGAAATCTTAAAAACAACAAAATAACAAGAAACATACACTGCCGCCCAAATAATAAATGTAGCATATGAAGCTTTAAGAAACCACTGCTAGTTAACCACAGCAGTATTGCTTGCCTTCAAGTCTTAGTTATCATTTGATGCCAAATGATGCGCTGTTATCATTTGGCATCTAAAATCACTCCACTCTCCAAGATATAAGGACCAATCCAAGTGTTCTAATTCCTAATCAGGGTCTTTTTGAATAAAATAAAATCCAGATAGGAACAGAGAAATCCAATCTTTTTTTTAACTTTTCAGAATAAGCCAAAATAATTTCCTCAGTGTAAACTGTGCTTGTCAGAAGAATCCATCCATCCTCCCTCCCTCCCTCCCTCCCTCCCTCTGAAGAAGTGTGCTTGCAAAAGCTTACTTATACCTGGAATAAAACGTTGTTTTATTCTCTCTCTCTCTCCCCCCCCCCTCACTCCTCCCCCCCCCCCCCCTCCCTTCCTCCCTAAAAGAGGAGGAGCAGCCCTGGAGAAGGAAGCAGAAGCTGTGGAGGGGGCGTGGTTGTCTTTGTATTTATGCCGCCGGAAGCAGCCACTGAGGGAACTATGTGTGGGTGTGAGGGGAGGAAGGGAGGCAAGAGGCAGGAGGCAGGAAGCAAAGAGCCACTGAGGGAGCTGGGGGAAAAGCAAGCTATGGTGTGGCTGCAGTAGCCCTGGGAAAGGAAGCAGGAGAAGGAAGTTGCTTGTGGGCCAGAACTGAGCCCTGTGGGGGCCAGATCCAGCCCACGCCATGTTTGACACCCCTGATCTAAAATTCATCTGATCATATAAATATAAATCATATAATTATATAATATTAAAAAAAATTCTGTAATTTAAAAATCTTTGTCATTGGTTTCAAAAGCAGTATTTGCTTGTAAGATGGCAATGTGATCAATTTTGGTATCAGGTTATTTTCCAGTAAATTTTAATGATATACAGGTTAATACAGTTTTTGATCCAAACATAAAGAACTGGTGTACTCACCCCTTCCCTCTTAACTTCTCTGGAAAACTCCTCCTGTGCAGTACTGCATTTAATGTTTCAGCTGGACAGGTCAGCAATCTCCCATGCGCAAGTGGAATTATCTTCAGCTCATCTATGGCACACTTTGAATGCTTATACCTCGTCTTTTGAATGCTTCCTTTGAGATATGCTAGCAGTCAAATTGGACAGTACTGATCTTGATGGGCAACTTGATGGGCAATGTATAAAGCACTTCTATCAAAGATGCAAGGCACTGCAGGTATCAAATACAAGAGAAAATGGAAAGGGGGCAATGATGGACCCCATTCACTTCCCTCCCTCAGAGGCAAGATTTCCCCTCCATTTCTATTTTCCTTCACTGACTAAGCAGCCCTGGAAACATCTTTCCCTTGAAGAAACCTTGTGTGTCCTACCCTGTCAGTAAGGTATATTTTGGGTGTTAGCTCAGCCCAGGAACTTGAGGGAAAGTATAGAACTGGCCTTAAACCCTTGAAAATGGCGATTAAGACTCTTTTAAAATTCAAAAATAACAAAAGTTTTTATTTAAACATCAAAGGGCAAGGACAGGTGAAATCAGGGGTTCCAATTACTAAGATAGAACTATTACAAGTACAGACTTTTGTTCTTCTATATCAGGCTAATGAGAGGTTCTTAAATTATGCACAGTTACTTAGATCTTTATGTTGGGAGGCTTTTGTTCCAGTGTTTTCCCAAAGACTCTAATGCACTTTATTTGTTTTAATGCTGACTCTTTTTGGTGCCCAGATGGCTGGTACCCTCTTCCCAGTACTCAAACCCCTTCTCTTTGGAACACCAGTACTCTTCTTGAGTTGTTCACTGACTTTTAAGGTCTCTACAGGCAGTTTCTAATCACACCAAACCATGAAATTCTGTACTCCTCAGAAGGACAAATTTAGAGTCCAAGACCAACAAAAATTTATTCGAGGTATGAGCTTTCGTGTGCGTGTACACTTTTTCAAATAAAATGGAATGGGAGGTAAGGTTCAAATTTACAGATGGGATGAACAGCAAATTAACATATAACATGATGAAGATGTTTTAAGATATGCAAAACCAGAATTAAATAACATGCTAAGTTTATCAGGTCAGCAGTTCTAAAGCAATAATATGTCAAAATAAATCATATTCTGATGTCAGGCTGTTTGGCCCACCCTCCCGACCCTTTTTAGGAATAGTTGTGAGGTGGGGGGGTTGAATGCTGGTTTGTTTCATTTAATCTCTTCCTTGTTGCAACTTGGTGGCATCAGCATGGTGCTGGAGCCATTCTCAGGAAAGCTGGCTTGCATGCCCATTTTCCTGAGTAGGGGGATCCCCTTAAGGAATTTTGGTGTGAGGATCAAGAAGAATGTCCAGCCCGAGGGCACTGCCAGGGATTACCCTCATGCTCAGGTGACAGGGGAGACCACTCCGAGGTGGCCGCCCTTGTGGGATCTAGCAACCTGTCACCCCAGGGTTTCCTGTGACCCCAGCCAGCAGGCTGGTGCAGGCAGGGGTTCATTGACTGGCAGGTGGGCCAGTCAGTGAACAGGATCTGGTACCCCATGCTGTGCCAAATCTCATTACAGCTGTAACCAGTAAAGTTGTGGCCATGTTTATTCCAATTTTAGTAAAAAAACCAACAACCCAACCCTCTGGGTGTGTGTGTTATTTCAAACCTGGGTGTTAGCAGGGTTATGGTTCAGGGAATAGCGGATCCCTTGCCTTTGGGTTAGGGTTAGGGGCCACAAACCCGGATTAAGGTAATTAAGAGACATTTCTGTAAAGTAGTATAAGGTAGAGAAGTACATTCTTGTAAGACTTGAAAACAAAACAGATGCAACTTACAAATGTTGCAGTTGCCAGACTGAAGTAGCCAACATCTATAAGAGGAGACTGTGAAAATTATGGGAGACTTTTGGAAGGAAGTGATAGGAGTAATAGCATAAATAACTGATAACAAGTAACATTAATGCCTTAGGGGTGTCAAACATGCGGCCTGGGAGCCAGATCAGGCCCCCGGAGGGCTTCCATCAGGCCCACAGTGGAACTGGCCATCTCCTGCTTCCAATTCTGCTGCTGCTGCATCATAACTTGCTTCGCCAGACTCTCTTAATCACGTAGCCATTTCATGTTTTAACCTGGGTCCTAGGCTCAGAACTCTGAGCATGAGATTTCTGTGGTGAATGTCAATAAATCCAAAGTAGTTTTGCAGCTTACAGAGCTAATGTTTTAAGCATGTTTTTATTTTAAGAAAAAAAAAATCCCTTTGTGTTTGTGTCCTTTATAAAGTTCATATCTCCTCTACCTGGCATTACTTTTTATGACACATATGGCCTGGCCCAACGAGGTCTCATTTATGTCAGATCCACCCCTCATAACAAATGAGTTCGATACCCCTGCCTTAAGTAGTTCTCTTAAATGATGGCAGGAGATATATCTAAAAATGAAAACAAAGAACTAGCAAGGAGTTTGATAACTGCAGGCAAAACGTTTAAAGCAGGTCATTGCCTTAGGAACCATGTACCGAAGAATGGCTTTGGAAAGTCTGGAAAGTAATGCTAATGTGTAAAGCTATGACAGTTGCTGATTTGCACTTAAGAAGAAAGTACACAATTGGGGAAAATGGCAATTTATCATTTTTTGTGCTTGTACAAATTCATTACAGGAGAACATGCATGCATAGATCATCAGTGCAGTGGAAATATTCATATCTGCATTGTGATGGAGAAATGTACAGCAAATATTGTTCATTACTAATTTTTCTTCATGTTGCTCTTTTCTGTTTTGAAATGTGTGCTTATCACAACTGTTTTTACAAAAACCCATTAAATCAATGTTTTAAAACTGCACTGTGTTAGTGAAAATTGCAAAACTATATATCATGGCTGACTTCATCCTAGTGTTTATAAATCTTGCAGTGGAAAAGAAATAAATTCAAATGTTATTAACAAATGTTCAGGTGTTTATAGAAGGATATACAATGCAGTTATTCCCATTTAAACACTGAATCCGTGGCTAAGAAAAAAATTGTGCTGAGAGAGGAGACAGTATCATAATTCAACAAGATCATTATCAGATACCTCTCAGATGTTCACTCAATAATAAAATAATTATGGGGCTTCCGGTTTCGGCGCTCGCCATGGCGGTCACTCTCTCCCGGACCTCCAGGAGACAATCGCCAGAACTCGTGGCAAAGAGGGGGTACGATTGTCCGCATCCCCCATGGAGCCCTTGCGATGGGCTCCAAGCCATGGGGCGCTAGAAGACTTCCCCTCCGGTGATTCTGCCGGTGAGGGGGGCCATTCATGCCCCGACGGTCCTGCTACGGAGTTTACTGATGGAACTAGAAGCGCACACTGGATCAAGCGCCAGGTGATCAAGCAATTTGGTACTTAAAGCAAACTGAAAACTGTGTTGCCATTGAACTGTGACTTAAGTTAAAGTGAGAACATTGGGAAAAAGCTGAAAGCTGCCCCGTGGGAAGCAGGGGGGGGGACTCTCCTCCGAAAAGACAAATATAAGCGAACTTTACTGTTTAAGCGGGTGGGGCAGGCTTGTGAAGCGAAAAGACCGAAATAAAGGACTTTTAAGAACTTACCAAGTGCATTGGAGAACTGTGATAACTTTCAGTGAAAAGTAAACTATTCATCAAAAATGGTGTCTCAAATGAGGAAAGAGGAGAAAAAAAAATAGCGAAAGCTAAGTCTTCCGGAAGTGCTAGTCCAGCGAGTGTTGTGCCCAGACAGGACACAACTTCAGACCTGCAAAGGATATTAAATGAAGCACTACATTCTCTGCTGGAACAGGTGATGGCAATAAATCGAAAACTAGACACACAGCAAGCTCAAATCAACGAGACTGTAAAAAAGATAGATCAAACTGAGCAGGAGCTTAAAAAAGATGATACCAATGCCAAAAAGCTACAAAAACAAATGCAGGCAATGGAGAGGAAGTGTCAAATAGATGAGTCTCAACTACTACAGTTGCAAATGGAAAGGGCAAGCTATGCCCTAAGATTCCAGGGAATCCCCGAGGAAAAAGGGGAGAATCTCATACAGATAATGTGTGAAGCCTTGTGGCAAATGGCAGATATTAAAGCAGAGACTTTGCAAAGTGATATTGATACAGTCTTAGATCGTATACGGAATTTATAAGCAAAAATAATCTGCCGGGAGAAGTGATGGTGAGATTCTCCAGAAGAAGTGTGAGAGATCAAATTGTCAAAGTGGCTAATGGAGTTACCCTGAAAATTAAGGGCAAAGAGTTAAAGGTCCTAAAAGATATTCCATTTGAAATAAGGAGGAAAAGACGCAAATATAAAGACTTGATCATTTCTACAAGAGAAACAAATTGCCTACAGATGGATTTTGCCTAAAGGAGTCATCTTTAAATATGTGAATGGAAAAGAGAAAATTGACACTGTGGAAAAGGCAAGAGAATTCTTGCATCTTCATAGCTGTCCAGCAGATGTGGAAAAAGAAGAAGAAAAAGACAGCCCCAAGGAGGGTGGCGGAGATGGAGCAGAGCCATCTTTTGATGAAGAATCAGACTCAAATTTGGGGGCTGCGCCCCCCCCCCCAAATAGGCCATAAATTGAGGAAGACAAAGGATAAAAATGACTTGTTATCATAAGTCTGAAGTTCTAAAAATGTTTTTAAAAAATTTTTAGGCTCTTTATGAAGTCATAGTAGACGATGATTTTATTTAGACTTGAAGTTTAATAGGAGGATGAACATGTTCAATGATTTTACATGTTTATATAAACATGTAATCTTTTTAAAGCTGTTTGTATGACACCTACTCTTGGGGTTTTAGAGGTTTCTTTTCTTTATCCCATAGTTTGTAGACCCTTCCCAATTTTTTCATGTAATGTTTAGTTAGAGAAAATGCAATTAAAAAAAAAACCCTTCGGGGGACCAAAAAAACACTACAACAATAAAGTAATTATGCATAGTATTTCCTTTCTCCAAATCTGGTATGAGAATCTGAAAGCAATAACATGAAGTGTTAAAAACCTGAATACTAAATTAAGCTTATGGTGCAGATTAAACTGCTTGGGAATCTTAAAATGCATGAAATATCACATTGCTTAGTATATTTGGATCTGTCCTGGGTAGGCATCTTAGAAGTCATAATCAGGAACTCAGGCCCAAGATTTCTATTGATCATTAATATTAGGGTGCCAGTCTGGAGTATCTGTTACTAGTTGTCCTATCTAATCTTTATTGGGTGGCAGAAATGAACTGGGTTCTTTTTGCTCACCCGTGTGTGTGTGTGGGGAGGGGGTTGAAATAATGAAATAGAACTGAAAGGTGATAATTGTACTTAAAAAGGGATCTTGCTGTTTTCTACTGGCTTTGGCTGTAAATTACTCTCAAGATCTGAGACCTGGCTCCAGACTCACGGGGCATCTCTAAATGTGGGCTCACATCACAGGAGAGAAAGTGAGAATTAAAGGAAATGACAGAGGCTATGTAATGCTTTTCAATAATTAACTTTTGTCATTTTCCTTAAAACAACCTGAATCCCTAAGTGGAGTGACTTGAGAAGGTGGGTTGGGCATAAATTCTTGAAAGACAAGCACTAGAGGGAGGTCACTCCTCATCCGAGATGTTTCTCTTTGAGTATGTCTGTAATTTGAGCAGGGAGCCTGTTTCTGGATAGTTTTATTTGTATTTCTTTGGACTGACCTCAAGGAAAACCAGCTAAGTATGTTTATAAGAGAAGCTTCCTGTGCATGGTTGTGATTGGCCAGAAAGCAGTTTTTCAGCATTTTAAGAATTGATTGTTGTTTGTTTATTTGTTTGAAGGGTTGTCTGTACATTTAACTGAATAAATGTGCATGCTGTGCTTTACTAATGAAGCTGTCCTGTGGCTGAGGGAGAAACCTAATTTACATGTATATTCATATTTACCCCTGTTTCCAACCTAGCAGCCACAGCTTAGGGCAGCAGAAGGAAAATGAAAACTCTGAATGGGAATTTAGCAAACAGAGCTGGGAACATTATAATTCAGTTTGTGTTCCTTGGGTCAATGCATAGAGCTGCTGAGGAGCTCCATTTCTCATGTGCTTGTTCTCTCCCAGTTTGCCTGGATGGGATGTCTCTTTTGGCCTGTTGTCTACCAAGATTCTCCTCCTGTGCCACTGCAGTCACCCATCCAAAATGGCTCCCACAACCTTCTCTGCAAATGTACCGTCCCCGACCAGTCTTTCTTCCCATGCTTCCAGTGTAAATTACCTTTATAGAAGCCACAGGGATACTCAAGCCATTCTTTTCTTCATGGACACTTACAAAATAGGCAACTTTTGAGTTCCTCTTAACATTTTAAGATGGGACCTGGGGACCAAATTCAGAGATTAGTCCTTAACACAAACCAGTCCTGGATTTGGTGGGTAATTGAGTACCTATGAAGCTAGAGAAAGGAAATGTGGGTATAGAAAACTGAGAGGAAGGGGTAAAGATGCCCTGACTTGGATGGCCCAGGCTAGCTGGATCTCATCAGAAGCTAAGCTGGGTTGGCTCTGGTTAGTTCTTAGATGGAGACCACCAAAGAAGTCCAGGGTGGTTGTACAGAGGTAGGCAATGGCAAACCTCTGTTTGTCTCTTGCCCTGAAAACTCTATGGAGTGACCTGCCTTGAAAACCCTATGGAGCTGCCATAAATTGGTGTGTGTGTGTGTGTTCTCTCCCCCCCCCCCACATCTCCTCTCACCCTGCCCAGCCCACAGGTCCTGGTGCACAGCTGCTGAAAGCTCACTTATGACTATGCAAAGATCTTTTTGCACTCCTATATGCAAGGAAGGTGGATGCTAGAACAGGGATAGAGATAGAGTACATTTGAGACAGAAGGCTGAGTTTTAAAAGGTTGAGAAACATGGTCCAACTAGCACTCTGCATCTGATTTAGGAATATTTTTGTGCTGTTGCAGGGACAGGAGCCTAAATGTGTGTTTGTCTTTCACATAAAATACCATTAAATGATTAGTGTAATATATGAGAAGACTTAAAATATAAGAATTCAAAAGGTAATCAGCACACTTCTGACTGACTTAACATCTCAGGAAATGTTTTAAGTCCAATGTGTACTGTTAACCTTTTTTATAAAGATAAAAAGAAAAAGCAGTATATCCAGGTAGTTAAGACCTAAAAGCCAATCCTTTGATCTTTACTTTCTACATGCAGCTGAACAATATGGGTTTTGTAACAGACCCCTTGATTATACATGAGTAAAATCTACGTTCTGTATCATTTTCCTATTATACAGAAGTATGCTGTCTCATCATGTATAACTGAACAAAGGATCTGGTTGTACAGTAATGAGCTTTGAAGACAGAGATGCAAACAACTTGTGATTTTCCAAGGAAGCGGAAATCTTGTCATGGTTCTTTATAGGACTATTTAAGTGGCATGTCAGGTAGAACAGGTTTCAAGATCAGTTTGTGTTTGTAAATAAATAAGAGTTGAAGAAGTTATCCAGCTTGAGCAAACACTTTAAAAGTATTTTAAGACAATTACAAATAGATTTGTAAAGTGACTAATAAATGATAACTGGTAACCAAATAATTCTTTAAAATTAATGATCTCCCTTAATGAAGGTGCTTTATTAATCCAGAATATTCAGAGTTGTGTAATTTTGTTTTCATTCTAATTTTTCATATCTCAATGTGCTGTTAAAGTTCCTTATAAGTATAAGGAAAATTTGGAATATATGCTACACACAGTCAGAATCAATATTTAAAATGAATACAGGAAACGCACATATATATTCATTCAGAAATCTCTCACAAAATTGATTTTTCTTGGTCAGAGGTCCTGTGCTGACCATGTTCAGCTGAGTGATAGAGGCAACAGATGAGGGATTAATTAAAACAATCTCAATTTGATCGTTCTGCCACTATCTCTGTTGTGGAGGTTTTTCGACAAAGCATTAGTGGCACCGAGATGGAGTCATCTTTTTAAGAATATTATTTAGCAACAGAACAACACAAATATCCCTTTAAAAGTCTTTATTCTTCTTGAGCTTATTTCCAATAGCCTGTTTTCCACAGCTTATGCTAAAAAAGGGCAGAGGTGGAATAAGTTCAGTTGAACTGTTTTACTGACATACAACTGACAACATAATTGTTAATGGCATGGGCCAGTTTTGGAAAGAGCCAACAGAGGGGCAGAATTCCTTTTTATTTCAGTTGGTTTATCTGCATTTATGTGACAAACTGAAAATGCAAAAAGGAAAATCAAGTGTCATTCTTGGATAGTTAGGCCAGAATCATAACCCAGTTCTGCAGCTCTCTGATCATTCTGCTGCATTGCTTTTGCTTGATAGGGGTGTAAAAAAGAACGAGGAAAGGAGATATTTCCTTCTCCATCAGGAATGTAGCTTTAACTAAGCTAGTTATGTATTGACATTCAGATAAGAAGATATATTAGATAGGCCACTGTTCTCCTCCGGTTATTAGGGGGTTCCGCCTCAAAGATTGTTTAGGTCCACCTAGCAAGAATGGATTATATTTCAGAGACAAGTGATTAAATCCTCGCAACAACTGAGGCATGACTACTAGTGTCATGTTCTTAAGACCTCTAGTCATATCTTTTGTAGTCTCCTGATTAATTAATTTAATGTTTTGTGCATGGGAAGAGTAAATGTATTTAATTAAAATACTGATGATGTTGAAGAGTTTTTCCAGTACCATTCACATTCTTTTCTGTGCACTAAAGAGCACACCGTGATTAGCACAGTTTGCACTTGAGCCATCAAATGCTGCTGTTGTCTGACCTCCTTTTCCCCCCCTGAGCTGTGTGTTTGGGATTTATATCAGTCCCACTGAAAGAAGTGGATGATAAATGGGACGATATTGTGATGGACACTTACTGCTACTGAAGACACATAATGTATTCAATATTCAAGAAATATCGCACCATATCCCATCCACAGAAGTAAGTTCATTTACTCAGAAAGAAGAAATGCTCCTAAGTAGTATTCAGTTTTCTTTTTAAAAGTTCTGTCTTGGGAATTAAGGGAAGCAGCTTAATAGTATGTTTATTTTTTATGGTACAAAACCAGAACCGCTGGAAACATTCTGTATTCGTCTTACCAAAGTTTGGTGAAGAACCAAGAAAGATTTGTAGTATATTTTTAGAGTTGAAGTAAAAGCATATGAGGCTCTTCTCTGTGGTGACACACATTCTGAGGCCTTGCACCTCTCCATATACCCCCCTCTCTCACACACAATCCCATAGCCAGAAAAATTTTGGTGGGGGGCAGCCACATCCCTGTTAAAAAAAGAGAGAGAGACACCAAACAACCCCCAAGTGAGCAGCTAGCTCCAGAGGAGTCGGGGCAGCAGCAGGGAGACAACAACGGGGCAGCCAGCAGGCGAGGGAGGAAGGCGAGCCAGCCATGCCACAGGTAGATAAGTGCCACACTTGCTGCCCCCTCCACCTTCCAGTTTGACTCATGGCTCTTGCTGGGAGTGGAACTGGCTGTGCTGGTGCAAGGCATGTGCTCCTTCCCCACCTGCTCTTATTCACTTGCTCTGCCAGGCGGGTATCAGCCAGCCAACCGCTCTCGTCGCTTTACCTTTTCTCCAACCTGTCTGGGGGCCTCTGTTCTGAACAGATTGCGCATGGCTAGGAGAACCTCTACATGGATACAACCACAAAGTTGCATTCAATCTGTTGCCCATGCCGCTAGATTATTTACACATAGCACTGACCACATTAGATCTGTTATTGACTTGGCTCCCATAGCAGCTGGGAGAACACTGAGATGGCACTTCTGTCTGGACTCATGCAAGCAATTTGGCAGTCTGTAGACACAGTACAAATAGTTCATTTTAAAAGATGGCATTTAAAAAAAATAGGGATGCCAAAGATAGAAAAATTTAGTTAAGGGGAAAGTCCTGTGAATAATTTTTGGCATCCCGTTCAGTGTGCAGCTTCGTTTTCTGGCTTGGCTTATTTTTTCTGCAGGTACTTTTATGTACCATGGCTACTCTCTGCTTGTGTCATACTGTGATCTGCATTGCATATATCTGTAAGGGTAGATGGTGGTCTTTGGATGAGGTGTGACTATAACCTGTGTTCTACCGTGACACCATCGAATTTAAGCAGGGTGATCTTCTAAGGCAAGAGGTGATCAGTTTCTCTGCATTTATGGAACATGTTGTTTGTTTCATTCACATGTACTATCATGCACTATCCTTGTCTCTTCCATATACACAGTGGGTTGGATCCAGTGCAAAACTTCCAATTTTGCTAGACCTCCTGTACAAGTGGAAGTGCAAGAAAACACAGGCCACTTTCAGACAGCCTTTGTAATCTATTTTGGTAGACGGTTGCTAATGGATTTTTTAATGATTTCAGACACAACCATTTTAGCAACCAGCTGCTAACAGATTTTATTTACCTTTTCATACAAAGCCGCTTGCATCCAGTTAGCAAAGCATGGTTGAGCCATTCTTGAGCTCAACTGCTTTCTTCTGTTTTTACTTCTTTGTGCTGCTGAATCACTGTAGTGTGCTGTTTAAAATGTCTGCAGCACTTCCAACAGTGCCATACTGTTTTTCCTGCCCCTTTTCACTGTACGATCTTCCTCAAACTTTTTTTCAGTGTTCCAAGTTCAATGCTATACAGCATTTCAGTGCTACAGTGGCTCCATCAAGATGTGGAATGTTCCCATGTCAGGCTTAATGCAATATTGAGCCTATCTCGTTTATGTTAAAAGCAGATAATTGATAATATGGAAGAGAACATAATTAGGCAGTTGGTTCCCTTCCTCAACCGCAATGACCTGACAACAGTGATCCATGCGATGGTCACCTCGAGACTAGACTACTGTAATGCTCTCTACATGAGGCTGTCCTTGTCGCAAATTCGAAAGCTGCAGCTAGTGTAGAATGCTGCGGCCAGGCTTCTGATGGGTCTCCCCAGGTGGGAGCACATCCAGCCTGTGCTGAAGACACTGCACTGGCTGCCAATAGCATACTGAATTTGCTTCGAGGTGCTGTTCCTTACCTTTAAAGCCTTATATGGCCAGGGTCTGACATACCTGAGGGACCGCCTTTCCCTATACATACCCCAGAGAGCACTACGGTCAGGGTCTCAACATCAACTGGCCCTCCCGGGTCCCAAGGACACCAGGCTTGCTACTACCAGGGCCAGGGCCTTCTCAGTGGCAGTTCCATACTGGGGGAATGAGCTCCCAGAAAAGATCAGGGCCCTGTGGGATCATTTACATTTCTGCAAGGCCTGCAAGACAGAGCTCTTCCACCAGGCTTTCAACTAAGGAGCCGCCACCACTATTACCACCAACAATCCCAATCATAGAGCCCTAGCCCTTGGTTCTGACATGAAGAAGAGGAGGAGGAGGAGGAGATTGGATTTATACCCCACCCTTCACTACCCGAAGGAGTCTCAGAGCAGCTTACAAATTCCTTTCCCTTCCCCTCCCCACAACATACACCCTGTGAGCAACTTTCCCTCTAAGCTGTGGGGTCTTGTGAGCAAAAATTCTACTTTGTGAGCTACTGGCAGGTAGAGAAAGAGGTACTTTTCTCCCTTTCTCACAATACAAGAACTCATGGGCACTCCATGAAATTGCTGAGCGGTCGGGTTAGAACGGATAAAAGGAAGTACTTCTTCACCCAAAGAGTGATTAACACATGGAATTCACTGCCACAGGAAGTGGTGGCGGCTACAAGCATGGACGGCTTCAAAAGGGAATTAGATAAGCATATGGAGCAGAGGTCCATCAGTGGCTATTAGCCACAAGGTATAGATAGGGGCTCTGTGGCAAGTGATGCTCTGTCTTCTTGGTGCTTGGGGGGGCAACAGTGGGAGTGCTTCTGATGTCCTGGCCCCACTGGTGGACCTCCTGATGGCACCTGGTACTTCTGGCCACTGTGTGACAGAGTGTTGGACTAGATGGGCCTTTGGCCTGATCCAACATTGGCGTCTCTTATGTTCTTATGGCATTAAAGTTGTGAGCGAGCAATTTGGCTACTGCATAGGTTAGTCTGCTCTGGTGACATCCTTCCTGAGCTAACACAAAAATGTATGAGCTGGAGGCTAAAATATTGTGAGCTAGCTCACACTAACTCAGCTTAGAGGGAACGCTGCTGTGAGGTAGGTGGGGCTGAGAGAGCTCTTGACGGAAACTGGTCTTTCAAGAACAGCTCTGACAACTATAGCTCGCCCAAGGTCATCCAGCTGTTGCATGTGGAGGAGTGGGGAATCAAACTTGGTTCTTCCAGATTAGAGTCCATGCACTTAACTACTACACCAAACTGGCTCTCTCCAGCCTGTGCCGCCACTCATATCAGGAAGATCATTGAGCAGAACGTTTGGTTAGACTTTTGTATGCACTCATACAGTACACCATTGTTAAGCAATTAATTAATCATCGCCAGCACTTTACGACACTGAATTATTTATAATTGAATTGTTTTAGATGATCTTATGTGGATTTTAATTGTTATTTACGTATCAAATTGTGTAAGCTGCCCTGAGCCTGCCTCATGGGGAGGGGAGGGTGTAAATTAAATAAACAAACAAATAAATAAATAAATAAACTGGTTCTGTGTTTTGATAAATAAATAAATAAACTGGTTCTGTGTTTTGTTTTTCTTTAACTTTAAACTACATAGTCCAACTACATAGTCCATCTCACTGGGAGTGAGATCAGGATCTGTCTCTATGCCTATATATATTTATATAAATATATTTATTCTAAGTTGTATTTATGGCATGGATTTTAATTGCCGAGGATGCACAAACAAAAATACATGCAGCATAAATACCTCTCAGCATATGTGCATAGCAACAGAAACATGGGCATATTTATATCCCAACAGCTGTTCGCTGCAATTTACAATATGGGTTACAAATTGCTTATCATCAGTGCTTGGAAGTAGCAATGCAAGTGGCCTGTATACAGCCCCACAGTTAAGGAAAATGAAATATCCTTTGGGGGGGGGGAAGCAGTCTTCAGTGCTTGCTCCCTCTCAATGCAAGACGGTTAACTCCCCTCCCCAATTTTGTTTCTCAGGGTCATTCGATCCTTAGGAACAGCGTAGTGGGCCATCTACAGTGGAAGGGGCCATTGGCAGAAGCCTCCATCTCCTCTTAAGAAAACTTAAGTATTCTTAAGAATAGAAAGGAAGGTGAATGCAGGTCTGTATCGTTTTAAATTCTCCATTGTCCTGTTAACTAAAAAACAGAATGCTAAATTTTACTAGCACTATGAAAATAATCTCCACACAAACACCTAACTTTTATTTGGCATTATGTTGCAACAGCAATCACAGATATGCTAGTAAAGTGTGATATCTGCCATTAGACATTAGGTAATTGCTTTTAGTCTTTCAAGATACAATGGATCTTTGGTGAATATAAAGAGCAATTTCTTTTTCCTCATTAGTGAGAGAATTTATGCCAATAAAGAGAATTGAATTGAATAGTGAAAGAATTGGACTGCCAGAAGCTGCTCACATTTTGATCTATACTGACTTCAATGCCTGGAAGAAAATTTGTCCATTTAAAAGTGGTATAATAAGAGAAAGAGAGAGCAGGGGAACTGTTCCTAGAAATTTGTCCCAGCAGTATCTGCTAGTAGAGCCAAGCCTTTCCTTTTCCCTCCAGTGCTGTTTAACTGTATTCTGCCAGACAGATGGTTCTGCAAGATCCTGAATTATTCTGACAACACTCCAAGAGAGGAGAGGGTTAGTACTCCACAGAGGAGGGTTCAGAGGACCTTCTTCTCTTTATCTTAACCATCTCTGGTAACGACAACAATAGAATGACATGAAACACTCCATCTTGACCCTCTGAGTTGTCTACATACCAGCAGTTGTTCTGAGTCTCCACCCAGTGACAGGATGCTCTCCTGGCTTGCCCAACTCTTGGAGGGGTTCTCTAGCACTTCTCCTTCAATATACTGCTACAGTTGGTTAATTTTGGAATTTCCTGCCAATTGGGCCAGCATTTCCAGTTTCTGTTCTGTATTGCCAATTAAAGGCATCTTCCACCAGCAACTGGTTACCAGGGGGATACCTTACTGTAGCAACCAACTGCCTCCCTTCCCCTGGTGCCCATTTTGAATAGCATATTTAAATGGTGGAGTTCTAATTTGTATAGAGAATAGCTACCAGCATTTAAAATAGTTTTAAAAATATTAAAATACCACACACATTCTTTGCACAGTAATGGATTGAGAAAACAATACAAAGAAACAATGTACACACACAATCCTCTGTCTCTCAACTCTGTGCATGTCCTAGCTGGTCTTATTCTATGGCAGGCTCTTTAAAATTAGACATTGTGATGGGTTCTAATGGGTTCTACATTCTCACCAATGGTCTACACTGACAACTTTTCTACTTCCAAGCCTAATTCAAAATATTGTTTATGTCCTTGAAAGCCCTCCAGGGCAGTTGTTCCCATAGGAGTGTGCCTGAGAATTTTCTGCTCTATGAGAGACACACACACACACCAATTTTCAGAGGTCCTTTTTCACATTGGCAACTTGACTATGAAACTTCCTTTCAGTATTAAGCATCAAGTTAAAATGTTTTTATTCACATAGGCTTTTTGCTAAGTATAACAGTGTTTTTTTACTATATATGTCTCTGTGTTGTTTTTATAATTACTTATTTTAGTTGCTGCCATTGCTGAGTATTAATTATTTTAATTGCTGATTTTATATGAATGCGGCCTTGAAAATCTTGTGTTGAGCGGTGGGGTATATTTTTATTGATAAAGTAATTTAATGAAGTATACGTATCTTTGTAGATGTGTGTACAGTTTATGAGCTACATTGAGGGTCCCAATGGCATTGTATCGTGGAATATAAATGTTTTTCAAATGAATTCTAAAGGCAATGTATTCATTGTGTTATAAAAAGTGTAAAAAAATGATAGTGAAGATATTCTACTTCCTCAGGCCATGCTAATTAATGTACCACAAGCTCTTAAATTAGTGCTACTTTCAGTGAGTCTTGTGATGTATGATCTCTCACACTAAACAAAAGGGTGACTACTTAAGCCCGTTTTAACTATGACCTTTTCGCTGACCCGATTTGTAGGACTTTAGGGTGCTCCCCATTAAAGGGTAAGGTCGGTTTTTCACTTTGGGAAATCAAGGATGATTAAACTTTTAAAATACTGTGTGTATTGTAAATAAAGGGCTATATTTTGGCAACATTTTTGTTAATTCTGAAAATAATTTTGTTTAAAAATTAGTTTATTTTATTTTCTTGATTGGCATGATCATATTGTTTTAATCTTTTAAGAAAACTTGAAAGAGATTATCCTAAAATCATTGCTATATTCGTATCTAGAGGAGATAAAGATTTTAGGGTTTTTGTTTGAAATTGTTTCCTTGAAATTGCTACAGTGCATGTTAATAAATTAATTCTTCACATAAACAAATAAAAAACTTAAGATGCTCATGGTATTATGAGTAGATATCTAATGCCTTACATCTTACTTGCTCATTTACTATCTTTTAATATGTAAATGTATGCATTTTCAGTAATTTAACAAATATGTAATTCATGTTTCAGTGGAGCTGCAGTGGCTCAAGTGGTTAAGACGCTGAACTGCAGGCTGTGGAAGGTCGGTAGTTCAGCAGTTCGAGGCCCAAGTTGCCGCATGACGGAGTGAGCTCCTGTCTCTAGTTCCAGCTCCTGCCAACCTAGCAGTTCGAAAGCAAAAAATTGCAAGTAGATAAATAGGTACCACTTCAGTGGGAAGGTAACAGTGTTCTGTGCACCTTGGTGTTTAGTCATGCCAGCCACATGACCACGGAAACGTCTTTGGACAGCGCTGGCTCTTCGGCTTTGAAACGGAGATGAGCACTGCAACCCTAAAGTCAGATTCGACTGGCTTTCAAGCAAGGGAACCTTTGCCTTTAATTCATGTTTCGCTTTTGAAGATGCAGCATTTGATCACCTCAGTACCTTTTTAACTCGATGTATTTCATTGTTTGTTTTGAAATTGTTTGTGTTTCCTCTAATAATTATATTAGTTTATTGTTATTTATTATCTGTGTTATATGGCTGTATGTTGTTTGGGTATAGTTGTATGGAGTGGCAGGATATGAATGTTCAAAATACAACAAGGTAAGGCCCATCAATCCCTCAGGCACATTTGTGGGCAAACCATAGTTAGCCGTTAAGTTAGCTGAATTTAACTCTGTGTAGTTTTTACATATTACGAATATTAAAAAGCATGAGAAGAACTGAGGAACCCAGTATGAATGTATGCACAGAGACACATGTACAAACACACCTTGTGTTGGATCCAAACAGCTTTTCAGCTTTTGAACAAAGGAGGAGAGGGTTCCCTTTGACCAGCAAAAAGGCTATGCTGTGAAACCATGGACAAAAGCCATGTGGGATGGAGGCTGTAGTAAGAAGGGAATTGAGCAAGACTGAGTAAATAAAGCTGGCTGGATCCATGCCCTAGAATAGCCGGAATCCAAATTTTGTACCAAGAAAACACCTCAGCAGAAAATTACAGGAATTTTATGAAACAGAACAAATGTTTATAACTTGCAGATTTGTTCTGAGACTGTAGCATTTAGGATATCATAGACATCAGACTATTTTGACAAGGAAATTATGTGTGTCAGTAATAAGTAAACAAAATGTTTGTTGGGGAGGGAGGGGTAATCATAGATTAGGAAGCAGTATAATCTGTCTTCTGAATATGAAGGAATGGAAACTTGACAGTATATTCTATCATGTCTGAAGAGCAGAGTGAAGTTTTCATCTTGTTCATAATGATCTGTAAGCCTGTAAATATCTTTGGCACTTAAAAGATAAATCTGAGATACCAATGAAGTCAAATAGTCACTGGTCTCCAGTTCCTGCACTGTTACTGTGAAGAATATGGATGATCAGCTAACGTTTCCTTATTGGAGATAGAGCAAAGTGGGTAGCTGTGTTAGTCTGTCTGCAACAGCAGAAAAGAGTAAGAATACAGTAGCACCTTAAAGACTAACAAGTTATGTGGTTACCTATCTGAAGGTATCTCAGGGTTGCCAGACTCCCTGGTTTGGTGGGGTTACCTGCTTTTGGAGGGGTTCAACCCACCGCTGGCCAGCTGGCTGGTGGGGGAAGCCCTGCCCCCAAGCCCCAACGCCTGCAGCAACCCCTCTCTGTTCTCTCTTGAGAGAGAGGAGGGAGGGGGTGACTGCGGGGCCCACGCCTGATCTCCGAGTGGCATTGCTGCTTGGAGATGGGGTGCGTGGGGCCCTTGGAGATCGGATGCATGGGGCCCTCCGGCTGCCTGCAGTTAAAGGGAACCCTTTAGGTGCAGGCAGCCAAGGGCCCCACACGGGGCCCTCCAGCTGCGGCTTGCAGCTGGCAGGACCGTCCCCATAGGGGTGGGGCTTGGAGCTGGGACATCCCCAACATGACATCATCACAATAGGGATGCCCCGTCCCCTCCGGGAATGCCCTCCAAAATCCCCCACTGGGGACAAACATGGACCTGGCAACCCTATGGTATCTGAAGAAGTGAGCGGTGACCTACGTAAGCTCATACCCTACCCCAAATTTTGTTGGTCTCCTTATTCGAAAGTTTATTCGCTTGCATGATGCCTGGAATTCATCCCTCATATAAGAACCTTATTTGAAAGTTTATTCGCTTGCATAGATGCCTGGAATTCATCCCTCATATAAGAAGTGCCTAACAGCTGTATGTTTTTTCCTTCTTTTATGTACTGTCTCTAGAACCTTCTTTTTACTTTGGTGACACGGAATATCATGTGGCTGAGAGTGCTGGTTATGTGGAAGTTCGTGTTTGGAGAACGGGTACAGACTTAACCAAAGCAGCAACAGTCACAGTGCGTTCCAGAAAAACAGAGCCAATATCTGCAGAAGGTGAATCATCCAAGTAGTGCTCCTGTACACTCTATCTATATGTCAGTCCTTATCCTTTTACCCCTTGCAGAGGCCATTTTAAGGTTCCTACCAAGTCTTGCCTCACATTTGGAATGTGCATTTATTCCAAATGCTCAGATTACACAGTTTTGCAGAAGGCAAAAACTGACACCAATTTTCAATAAATAGTCCCTAAAACATTCCCCAGCATGTGTCACTCTGTGAAAACTAGGGTTGCCAGGTCCCAGCGGGGGTACCCCTGCTTTTGGGGGCTCTGATCTACTACTGGCCAGCTGGCCAATGGGGGAAACCCCACCCCCAAACAGGGATGTTGCCTGGAAGTGACATCATAGCATCGGGGACTTCGTACGGTGTCTGGTTTATGAGCCAACTGTATGGTTTTGAAGCCAAAAAACAGAGTTTCACGTGTGACATCACCGATGCGATAACGTCATTTCTGGGTGACAGCATCAGGGAACTGATCTCTGTTATATGGAGATCAGTTGTAACTCTTGAAGATCTTCAGGCCCCACCTGAAGGATGGCAATCCTAGGATTGAATGTTGTGGATGTGAAGACAAGATAAGAAATCTGAAAGGGTTCAATGC
>NW_015173675.1:1631659-1648144 GCF_001447785.1 Gekko japonicus
GTAAGGACTGTGGGGAAAACAGGATTTAGAAGCATTTAAGGTTTGAATTGGGTCATTCATATATGCTTCAGTCATTCATGTATAATTTTATTTTGGAACATTCAGCACATACACTTGTAACCTGTTGGCAGGAGATGAAGAGTGGTAGATTTAAACTTTTCAGAAATTATTATGACAGGGTGCTATTTTAGGACATTTACACTGGTCATAAAGATTAATGAGCTATCAAATAAAAACACAATATGTATTTTCCCCAAAAAATATAATGGGTTTTCCAGTTTGAAAGGAAAATATGTAAAAGGGGGAGGGGGCCCTGATTTGAGTGAAGTACAGTGATATATATATATGTGGAATTCATGTAAATTCTTATTTGAAATAATAAAACATATAAATTCTGTGACAAACATTCAAAACAAATTATATTGAGATGAAAAGAAGATATATCCTGATCTTTTGAATATGTCCCACGAGTAATTGAATAGCTTCTCTTTTTGTATAGCTGGAGTTGATTATGTTGGCATCAGCCGAAACCTTGATTTTGCTCCTGGTGTAAATATGCAGACTTTCCGTGTCACCATCTTGGATGATTTAGGACAACCTGTCCTTGAGGGTCCAGAAAAGTTTGAACTTGTTCTCCGAATGCCCATGAATGCTGTTCTTGGGGAGCCAAGTAAAACTACTATATTCATCAATGATACCATCTCTGATAGTAAGTGTTAACAGGAAGATTTTAATTTATATTGATTTAATGTATACACAGAGTCCATGTGTGTGGAGTGTGTAACCTGTACATAGTAGACACACTGCTTTTATTTTTTATTTTTGTAGTACCAAAAGTACAATTTAAGGAACCTTTATATACAGTGAATGAAAAAGATGGGCAACTAGTGGCTATAATTTATCGTAGTGGTGATGTTAACCATAAATCTACAGTCCGCTGCTACACTCGTCAAGGTTCTGCACAGGTCATGATGGACTATGAGGAGAGACCAAACACAGATGATTCCATAGTGGTTTTCCTCCCAGGTAAGAGATCTGCTTTTTAAAAAGAAGTTTCTTAAACAAGTATTCTGTTGTATTTTCAGAACCTCTTATGAAAGGATATAATTTCCTTTATAATTGAGTGCCAGAGAATCTTTGGATGGCTCTATAATGTACATTTTTTTAAAAAATGCAGCAGTAATAACAAAGGGGTCTTAACGTAAGTAAGATGTTTCTAAGGGGTCTTAAAGTAAAGTAAGATGTTTCTACAGTTTAAAGACAGGCATTGTATTTTTAAATTTTAGTATGTTTTAACTTGTAACGGCCAATGGCCACATAAAATAAACTTGAAGTGAAGTAAGGTTTTACTTTCAGTTCATTTATTCATTCTCATTAGGGTTGCCAAGTCCAACTCAGGAAATATCTGAGGACTTTGGGGGTGGAGCCAGGAGAAAGGAAGTGACATCACTTTTGCGATGTCGCATCCTGTGATGCCACTTCCAGGTGATGTCACTTCCCTAGCTCCACCCCCTCTGATGTCTCTTCCAGCAGGGAGGCTGCCCTCTGGATGGCCATATGGGCCATCTAGTCCAAACCCCTGCTCAATGCAGGACCAGCCAAGAGCATCCCTGACAAGTGTTTGTCCAGCCCACTCTTGGGCCTGTCATTCCAGTCCCTGAACACTCCTGCTACACCCTGGAGCTCTCACTCCACTCCGTGATCTCTTATTCCAGTCTCTGAACACTCCCACTCCACCCTGGGACTGTCATTCCACTCTTGGGGCTTTCATTCCAGTCCCTGAACACTCCTGCTACACCCTGGGGCGTTCATTCCTGTCCATGGTCTCTCATTCCAGTCTCTGAACACTCCTGCTACATCCTGGGGCTGTCATTCCACTCTAGGGCCTGTCATTCCAGTTCCAGAACACTCTTGCTATCCCCAGGGGCTGTCATTCCATTCAGTGGTCTCTCATTCCACTCCCTGAACACTCCTTCTCCACCCTGGGGCTGTCATTCCATTCTTGGGCCTGTCATTCCAGTTCCAAAACACTCCTGCTACACCCTGGGGCTGTAATTCTACTCCATTGTCTCTCATTCCAGTCCCTGAAGTCTCCTGCTACACTCTGGGGGTGTCATTCCACTCCGTGGTCTCTCATTCCAGTCCCTGAACACTCCTGCTACCCATGGTTTCCAATGGGCCTTCAAGGTTTTCCCTTTGTTTCCAATAGGCAATCCTGTCCTTCCCCAGAAAATAACCCTAGACACCCGACCCTTCTGTTTTTTGATAAGGACAATTTGAGGGCAAGGGCTGGGGGGGGGAGGCATGTTGCAGCTTGAGACTAGAGCAGGAAAGTCCCAAGAGCAACCACCCCTCCCTAAAACAGAGGAGTGGAAGAGATCCAGAAAAAGCTTTCAGGAGAAGGGGGCGCCCGGCAGAGAAAGACAGGATTCGCTGCACCAAGGCTTGAGAAGGGACGCTGGACAAAGGGTGTGCATCCCAGTTGCCAGGCAGGTAAAGGTGCGCCTTTGTGTGCCGGGTGGAGTGCTGGAGTGGACAAGAGAAGCTCCTGGCAGGCCCAGTGACACAGCCGAAGCTGCCTTGGAGCCCTCCAGCGTTGCATCCACGCCTTTCTTCTGGCACGCCAGCATGGGGGGGGAGGGTGGCACTCAGCGAGGAGGAGGGGATGGTTGCCTGCTGCTTGGGACTCACCTCGGTCTGCCAGCATCGTCTTGGGAGGAATGCAGGCGGCACACAAGCAGATCGCTCGCCAAAGGAGGGATGCCGGGAGTGGATGGCGCTAAGGAGGCGAAGCGAGTAGCGGACTATACTCTTTGAAGGCAGACGTGCCCGCCGATGGTCAGAGACCTGGGGCGCTCTAGCCTTCGTCTCTATGGCTGCTGCTATAGCGACCCCCACCGGCCAATTCTTAAAAAGTGGGGGTGGGGGATCTCAAATCTGGGGACCCCCGCCCTAACGGGGGAGTTGGCAAGCCTAATCATGAATCATTATAATTTTATCTTGAAAGCATATAAAAAGGCAGGCCAGATAAGTTTAAATAATTGCTTTTGCATACCATAATAGTAAGGGAGTGCTCTCCAAAAAAAAGAGGTGGGCACACAGCCAGACACTGTATTTAAAGTCATTTTCCAAACAGCCTCTATCGAAGTCTTACTTTGATTCACCTTATTTTATAGGCTTTAATATATGAAGCTGCCTTATACTGTCAGCATAGCATTAGTCCATCTAGCTCGGGGGCCATCCATGGTCTTAGGCAGTTTTGATCTTCTGATGAAAAACAGTCGTTCTGCAGAAAAGTGCCCTTTCATGCTAGTCCTCATCATTTTTTTCAGTCACTTTGTGTGCTTACTGTAGTTGGTATAGACACATTTGTGCATCCACTTCCAAATTTGTGGGAATGACTGACACTGCCCTGTCACATGTGGATCCCTCATAATTACAGAAAATACATAGTACAAAATTTTCCTAAGCCTTATTAAATCCATATGTTTGTCTCTATAAGTGGTAGCATGTGTGTTTGAAACAGATTTTTGAAATATGTTTTTGTGTATCATGTTCAAGGAAATAAAAGATATTTAGGCTGCTGTCACACACACTAAATAATCCACTTTCAATGCACTTTCCAACTGGATGTTACAGTGTGAACTGGCAAAATCCAGTTGGAAAGTGTATTGAAAATGGATTATTTAGTGTGAGTGACGGCAGTCTTAGTGTAGGTTTTTTTCTGAACACTACTGCACCAATTCTGACATGTTTTGCAAATTGGAAGTTTATCGGAAAATCTTCTTTTCCCAACATGGCCCCATTGTGCAGACTTCTGATCCATATTCTGGCATTGTTGTTCAGAACTGGATATGTTGATATTTGGGTACTGACTCGTCTGCAGTCCCACACACCATACCACAAGCACATGTACTCCCATAGGTTCCCTCATAATAAATTTTTTTGTTACAGGCTTGAAGGGGTAATATTTTTCCTATATTCATCTTCTTGAAAACCCTAAATTATTTGACACTCTGTAATACTGAACATTCTGACTATGTTGATGGGAGGGGGGCATTTTGCCCCTTTCCCCCTCCTCCCTGTAGCCCCTACCCCAATCGTGCATGGCTATTGGTCAGTGCCAGTCCTCAACACGCTACGGATCAGAAGGGAGTGGCTCATCCATCAACACCTTCAGGTTATGGATCACTGGATCCAACCCATGATGTAGTTTCACAGTAATAAATTAAAAATGCAGTATCACTAAGGAGCCTGACCGCTCTAGGTGTTAGTTAGAAAGAACTAAAGAGAATACAAATTACTTATTAACACAAATGTAACAGCCAATATATAAAAGCCAAACCATTAAGAAAAATGAGCATGTATGGCTGAGTTCGGACTGGCAGTTTGGCCCGGCAGCCAAACGTTTCAGGAGCGTTTCAGTAGCGGATTAAAGGGGCGGGTTCACACAGGCACATCTGTCAGGCGTCCCCCAGCTGTACTCAATCTGTCTTGTGCCGCTTCCCTCCCGAGTTTAAAAAGTACCAGGTGAAAGTGGTAGCAAACCGTGTGTAGAGCGGGTTTATTCCGGTTCCCTGACGTGTGAACGCAAGTGCTGCTAAGGCAGGAACAACCCGCAGTCGTTGATAATAGGTGCTGGCTATTTCTGCGGCGGGCGCCCATGCGCATAGGCGCATGCAGCGGAGTGCAGAAACAGCTGCTAACAGCCCGCCAGGGGCGGGCCAACAGTGCAAACGCTCCCTTGCGCTTCCTCCATGGTATCCTCCCACTTCATTCGCTGCAGTGTGAATGGGAATGCTGCGAACAAGCTGTTCCCGGTCTGTTCTGGGTCTTCTTTGCCACAACTCCCTAGCGCTTCAAATTGCCAGTCTGAACTCGGCCTATGTGTGCAGGTTTGCAATTGGGTATAGATGAGGTTGTCTCTTTTTGGAAGATCAGCATCCCCTCCCCAATTAAGTTCTGTAAAAATTGTCATCTTATCTAATTTAATTTTCCACATTTATGTTTTGAGATCAGTATAGATACATAGGCCCTGTTCACACTAGGGGTTTTGGGCCGGGAGCGGGACGGATCAAGGGCGGAGCAAATGGGCGCGACCCCACGGCAACATCTGGGAATCGTTGCCTGCCCGTCCCTGATCCGTCCCTCCCACCCGAAAACCCGCACTAAAAAGAACCACCTACCTAGGTGGTTCTTCGGTGTAGAGCGCTTCAATCCGGGCCGTGAGATCGCCAGCGCGTCCTTGCGCCGGTGCATCCCGGCCCCCAGGCAAACTGTGCATGCTCGAGCATGCGCAGTTTGGCAGCCTCCCCCCCCCGACTCTACCTCCCCGGCATCTGATTGTGCCGGGGAGCAACGGCGCGTGGTGCACGGGATCCGTGGGATCCTGCCTGCGCATCTCTATTTTGGTGCGGCTAAATAGAGCCGCGCTTTGATGGGTGTTTTCCCTGCCGTGTGGCAGGGAAAATAGTGTACCAAATCAAAAGGAATGTATATGTGTAGTTTCCCAAAATTAGGTTAGTCCATCCATAGTCTAGCCGTCCCAGGCTAGCAATCTGGATGCTGGAATTAAAATTTAGGTGTACCAAGAATTTTTTTCAGAATTTTTTTTGCCTCCTGCAGGAGAGTTTGAAAAGCCTTGTAAAATAGTGTACCAAATCAAAAGGAATGTATATGTGTAGTTTCCCAAATTAGGTTAGTCCATCCATAGTCTAGCAATCCCAGGTTAGCAATCTGGATGCTGGAATTAAATTGTAGGTGTACCAAGAAATTTTTTCAGATTTTTTTTTCCTCCTGCAGGAGAGTTTGAAAAGCCTTGTGTAGTGATCCTAGAAGATGATGCCATCTATGAGGAGGAGGAAGAGTTTAGGCTAGTGCTTGGAACACCAAAAAGCACTTCTACGTTTGGTGCCTCCATTGGGGAGCAAAAAGAAACGCTGGTGAAGATTAAAGATGAAGAAGACAGTGAGTTTACAAGATGTTTTTTTGACATTCTTTCCACTGTGGTAATAGCATTAGTTTGTTTGCTTTAGGGTCCTACACCAAAGTACGCTTTTACCAGCATTTTATTATTTACACATTTTAAAAGAAGAAAATTAATAGTACAATATTTTAAAAATAGAAGGAAATTTTATATCTCCTGAGCTGGCAACTAGTTCCTTTGTCTCCAGCTCCTTACCTTTTAAACCTCTTCCCCTTTCTCTTGTCTTACATTGGTATATTGTGTAACTAAAAATTGTAATTGTATAAAACTAAAAGTAGTTAAAATCAACAGGCATTCTTAAAATAGCATACCATGTTTTTGTAGTATTTCTGCTTTTTAGTACCACTTTTCATTGGTAATAAAAGTATATTTATTTATTTACTTACTTACATTATTTATAGTCTGCCTTTCTCACTTGGACTCAAGGCAGATTATAGAGTAAGTCAATGCAATCAACAAGATGGGACATTTAATAAACAATGAGATAGGATTTGGGTTGTAGATCCAACCAGAAGTCTAAAAAACAGAACTGAAACAAAGCATAAGAGCCAGTTTGGTGGAGTGGTTAAGAGCAGCAGGACTCTAATCTAGAGAGCCGGGTTTGATTCCCCACTCCTCCTCCACACGAAGCCTGCTGGGCGACCTTGGGCCACCAGTCACAGTTCTCTCAGAGCTCTCTCAGCTCCACCTACCTCACAAGGTGTCTGTTGTGGGGAGAGGAAGGGAAGGAGACTGTAAGCCACTCTGAGACTCCATCGGCTAGTGAAGGGCGGGGTATAAAACCAGCTCTTCTTCCTTTGCTTCTTAATATGGCAGTGATGCAAAATTATATAATAGGATCCAATTTACAGCAAACTATACATAGTGGTATAGTATATGTTTTAATGGAGCAGAAATTAAAACTGGCATGTGTATGAGGGAAGATGAAATTAAAAAATAAATTAAAAGGGGGGGGGAAATATAATTGAACTCAAATTAATCAGCACTAAGTAGCATACACATTCCTATTGGTATTTTCCTTGCCTTTTACTATGGAAACAAAGGAGTAGGTTGCATTGGTAAACAGGATTGTCCCCAGCACTAACAGTCTTACAGCTGCATTTTCTGATGTTTGTGTCGCCCATGCATTGCAGTTATAAAGGTGCAGGCACACTGTTTATTAGACTAAATTTAGCCTTAGTTTGCTTTTTTGAACTGTCAGATTTGGTGTATACATTTTGCATTGCACTGTAATAGGCTGCATCTAGTGTCTTGAATGATAGATTGTAAGCTTCTGATCACATCATGCCTTGTATACAACAGACAGAAAGTTTAATAGATTATTAATTACTGAATTAAGAAAAAAAATCATTTTTAAATTAAGAAACATAATAATATTGTATACTTTGTTGTATGAAATTCCCTGAATAATTCCATAGACTTTTACATTAAACAAAGGTAAGGAATTACTTTATTGTCAAAGAGGAGAGAGTAACTTTTGAGTTCTCTTGCAGAACCAGTGATTAAGTTTTCTGAAATCAAATACAACATTCAAGAACCTCAAGAGGCTGGAGAGATTGCAGTAGTAAAGATCCCTGTCTTACGTCTGGGGGACAGCTCCAAGGTTTCCATTGTGAGAATTCATACTAAAGATGGTTCAGCTATATCTGGAGAAGACTATAATCCAATGTCTGAAGGTAAAATAATCCTGTGAATTTCAGGAAAACAGTGGAAAGTGCTAGTGTCTGGCATAATAAAATTAATTAGGGAAGAGTTGTTATGTGCTACTGCAACCAGCTATGGATGCAAAATCTTGGATGCTGACATAACAATTTTACAGTGTCATAACCTGAATTTATAAGTTGCATATCCACGCATTTAAAACAAAGAAAGGGTAGTTTGTTTCAGCCGTTTAAGATCAACCACATGCAAGGTTAAAATACCACATTTCATTTTACTGTAATACTTTTTGGCATTTCTGAATTTGCCTTTCTGCCCATTAGGTAAGTTTGGCACCAAGTGTTAGAAGCTGAGCCTGTTGTCCTTTAGATCCCAGCTGAAGTCTCCTATTGATGGAGAAAAAGAGTTTAATTTAAAAAAAAAAAACACACAAAACCTACTCTATTTCAGACATTGAATTCAAAGAAGGAGAAAAAGAGCACTTTGTTGAAGTTGAAGTTTTGTATGATGGAGTGAGAGAAATGCGAGAAGCATTTACAGTACACCTGAAACCTGATGAGAATATGGTAGCCGAGACACAGGTAAGAATTGATATGTCTGTTAATGGTGGATACAGGTAGAATAAAGAAATGAAAATTGCGTAATACCATTTACTTTTGAATCTGCCTAAATAGACCTAGTGTGCCTAAATAGCCTTATCGCCATATGTTTATCTAAAACTCTGCATAAAATCTGTGGATGCCTAAACTGTACACATGATCAGAGACTTGTACAATGCAAGGTTCTTGATCACAAGCCTACATATGTACATACACTGTGTGTACTTGGGTTCTGATCAGACCTTCAGGTGACTTTGTGGAAGTCAAGCGATGAGGTCAGCAAACACTTCCCATCCATGCATTCATATCCTCAACTAGGTAGTTCAGGGCAATTTCACGTTGATTTATTTATTTATTTATTTTTATTTGTCTCATTTATACCCCGCCCTCCCTGCAAAGCAGGCTCAGGGCCGTTTCCACTCAAACATAAATACTGTTAAAACATCATACAATCATATAAAACACAACAGTTAAAACAGATACAAATTCGCAAAGTGCTGGCGACAATTAATTAATTAATTAACCAAGATGGCTCGCTTTCAGAATAAATTTCCACTTCCCAGATGTTACTCTGCTGGTGGTTTCCTGTGGTGCTGGCTCGGTGTCAAGATGTCCCCACTTTCCCTCCCTAATTTTTTCCATGGCTACAAAATTTCAAAAATTGTACATTGCAGTTTAAAGGGAGGATACCATTGGATCTACACTTATATTCTATATGATTTCTGAGTCTGTTTACCTCTATGCAGCTTTCAAAAGATGCAGTTTTCAAATGGATGTAGACCACCAAAGAAAGTGCACTCATGCGGAAATGCACATAGAGTTGAAACATTGTATTCTGGTAATGTTGGTGCATAAAGAAATTTAAGAATATACTTTGTCATAAATGAAACACTTTCTGTAGGAGACTTTCATATAGAAGAACACTTTTGGATTTCCTTTCAGTTAGAACCTTTCTCTGTCCTTCAATGCAGATGAACAAGGCCATTGTGTACATTGAAGAAATGGACAGTGTGGCAGATGTGACTTTCCCAGCTGTGCCTCAGGTTGTGTCCCTCCTGCTGTATGATGACACTGCTAAAAGCAAGGGAAGCCCTCAGCCTCCAACTGGGTACCCTGTTGTGTGTGTAACGGTAAGATCTGTTCCTTCCAACTCTTCTTCAGATTTATAATTTCCAAAGGTCTCCTCCTAGCCGAGAAATGAATTTCATAGGATCCGTAAGCAAGCTAGTGAGACATTTAAGGCAGAAAGTTTAAAATTCATTACCTAGAATTAGGTATCCAGTGTAATGACTACTAACATAATTTATATTGTATTCATCATTTTCAAACTGTTGTATGTTCTTTGTTCCTCATGCCTCCACAATAGCACTGTGAGATAAGTTACTCTTCTATCCATTTTACAGGTGGGTACAATGGATAAACTGAGGCTGAAAGCCTGAGTTTTGACACATACCTTGCTGATCCATGTTCAGCTTTTATTAATAATGTTTCCTATTTGGTACTCCAGAAATTTTCCAGCAGTGCTGTGCACTTCTGTCCTGTCGATGTTTTAGTTAGCTATTGCATGGTGTGGTTTGCATATTCAAGAAAGCCATATCTCCTGCCAAATGCCTGGAAGACATTCAAGCAGTAGCAAATTTGTGATATGGAAACAAAGGGTCTTTTTGCCTGTTCTAAAGCAACACACTGACCGCTAAAATGCAGGGCTATATTGGGATGATTATTCTCTTCAGTAACCAATCTCTGTAGGTTAAGAGCCCTCTGAGTGAAGTCAGAAGTTTGTTTATTCCAGGTGTCAATTGAAAACTTTGTATCCCAGCCAAAGATCACTCATGTTTATCCTTTAAGATTTTTATTTAAAAAACAGTCAGTCTTGAAATGAGTAAATATGAAAGAATCACAATAATACAAAAATACTACCCATCATCCCTTATCCTATCTATTCTATCTGTTTTAAGATTAAATTTAAGATTAAGAGATAAAATACAATTTTTGAGATTCTCACGGAAACAATTTCAGAAAGATTAGATTGTCTCACACAACTCACATCTGAGAAATTCAGAGCATTTTGTTTGGGTGTGGCTTCTATAGGCCCAATTATGTAAAAGTCACATGACTCCATCACAACCATTTAATTCATTTCCTTTGATTCTATGAGGTAAGTATTTTCAAAAGATTTATTTTTGGACAGGAGGTATGATCGCTTTACTGCGTTTTAGTTTGCCCCAGGGCAAACAGCCACGCTTCCCCCCCGCAGTTTCCTGCCTGTGTGACCGGGGCCAAAGTAGGTTAAGAGCCCTCTGAGTGAAGTCAGAAGTTTGTTTATTCCAGGTGTCAATTGAAAACTTTGTATCTTTTTGCCAAAGATCACTCATGTTTATCCTTTTAAGATTTTTATTTAAAAAACAGTCAGTCTTGAAATGAGTAAATATGAAAGAATCACAATGATACAAAAATACTACCCATCATCCCTTATCCTATCTATTCTATCTGTTTTAAGATTAAATTTAAGATTAAGAGATAAAATACAATTTTTGAGATTCTCACGGAAACAATTTCAGAAAGATTAGATTGTCTCACACAACTCACATCTGAGAAATTCAGAGCATTTTGTTTGGGTGTGGCTTCTATAGGCCCAATTATGTAAAAGTCACATGACTCCATCAGAACCATTTAATTCATTTCCTTTGATTCTATGAGGTAAGTATTTTCAAAAGATTTATTTTTGGGCAAGTCTTCAATGATTTATAATTATCTTTCCAAGGATATAACAGTGTGATTTGCTGAAATAGTAAAAATAAATCCTCAAGCCTGCTTTGTTCAGTCAATCAGGAGGCTGTGACAAACTCAAGAATCTTTCCACAATATCTGTTTTTTTAAAAAAATTAGATATTTGACATTACTACATTTACTTATTTTTTTCAGTAAAAATCAGCGTCCATGATGGAAAACAAGAAAAATGCAAGAAAATATTATTACACATTAATAATTGGGGGGAGCAAAGTTTGAGTGCAGTGGCACCTTTTATTTTTTCAGTAAAAATCAGTGTCCATGATGAAAAACAAGATGAAAGAAAATATGATTACACATTAACAATGGGGGGGAGCAAAGTTTGAGTGCAGTGGGGCCCCTTTAAGACCAACAAAGTTTTATTCTGAGTATAAACTTTCATGTGCATGCACACTTGAAGTACATGCGCATGAAAGCTTATACCCAGAATAAGACTTTGTTGGTCTTAAAGGTGCCACTGGACTCAAAACTGTTCTGTTGCTTCAGACCAACACAGCTACCCACCTGAATCTATCTTCGGGGGGGGGGGGCATTATCTTACCATTTGTTCTCAATTGTTGACTTAACTGGGGTAGACTGAGCTATAATAAAATTGTGTGTATCTATCAAATATCAGGCATGTAACCCCAAATACTCAGACTATGACAAGACTGGATCTATCTGTGCTGCTGAAAACATCAATGACACACTGACTTTGTATCGCTGGCTTGTCAGTGCTCCAAGCGGCAGTGATGGTGTTACCAGTCCCATGCGTGAAGTGGACTCCAACACTTTCTTCACCAGCACCAAATCAATTGCCTTGGACTCCATATACTTCCAGGCTGGTTCAAGGGTTCAGTGTGCAGCGCGTGCTGTCAACACCAATGGAGATGTGGGCTTAGAATTGCTGAGTCTGATTTACACAGTAAACAAGGAAGAAGGTAAGGGGCAAAATGTTTCATGTACATTTAATCAAATCAAGTAGCTCTTGTGAAGGTGAAAGAGCTGTTGGCACTTAGTGTCTTTGCCGTCTCAGAGAGCTCTGCTTCCACAGAAAGGCAAGCATCACATCGTTACTATATCACACTTGCCATTTTATCAACCCAGGCTAGATGTAGTGAGAAGATAAATTACTTTTTGGTGCTAGTAAAGTGAACTGGAACATTGTACGTCCACTTCTGCTCCAGAGGTGGGCAAAATTCAATAATACTGACAAATTAAATCCTAGAATGTCATTAGAACTTCTGTAAATTTAGCAAACCTATGAATCTAATGGGAGGTGGATGTTACAGGTTTATGATCAGGTGGTGCCTTTGTAATTGTATTTCTTAAAAAGTTTCTAGCACTCACAGTTAAGTAGAAATATGTAAAAATAAGAAGCAAGCTTATTTCTGCTCACCAGATTTGAAGACCTGAGCCTCCATCTATACATCATTGGGTATGGTTGAGCTTTAGAAATAATTTGGAACGATTGTCTTATCCAAAGTGGAAAATCCAGTTGTCCATTATGATAATTGTGCAACAGTAGTGCAGTATCCAATGATGTTTGGATGCAGTCCTGGAGCAACGAGACCTGAAGAGTGATCTATACATTGTCAACAAAGCTGAAGAAAGCTGACAAAGGGAGTGTTGACTCTTGAAAGCTCAAACCCTTCTGAGGTGCTACTGGGCTCAAATCTAGCTGAACCCTTCTGAGGTGCTGCTGGGCTCAAATCTAGCTGTTCTTCTACTCCAGACCAACATGGCTGCCCTCTGAAACAAGGTCTTTGTACCGCTTGCTCTGTACATTCACTTCCTACCATTCTGCTACCTCAAAAAGGTCAGGAAGGGTTGTGGAGATTAGTGCTGTTACAGATATGGATGTTGAATCATAAATGGAGTGGGGTGGGGAGTAGAGACAACCTTCTTTCTCTGCAACATGTTTGCTGCTTGAATTTGGGAATGCACACTGTGTAGATTCTTGGACACTGTGTGATTTACAATTCTTTTGCCAGAAATCAGGACAAAGGAGCCTCTGATTTCATACAGCAGTTCCTATGAGCCACAGTGTGATTGACTCTAGGAAATTCCAAATAATTTACCTGGCCTTGTAGATATCCTTTGGCTTTTGTGGTATCTGTTGTACTCGCAGTCTTGCCAAGGAGGAGATAAATGTTTCCTTTTTCCGGTTGTTGAACAGTGGGGTGGGGAGCTTTTGTCTTTGGGTAGGTGAAAGGGATCCTGCCAATACTACTTCATGTAAACTGAGATGATGCCTGTTTTTAAACATTTTTATGCTGCCTTTTCACCTAACTCAGGGTCTCCAAGGTGGCCAAACAATCAAAACTTTAAAGCAAGCTTTAAAACATACTAAAACAGTTTAAAACAACAAATAAATGGGGAGGAGGGTGCAGGGAAGGCTTCACCTGCTGGCAGAAGACAGTAATAGAAGGGGACAGATGAATCTCCCTGGGGAGGGAATTCCATCATTCTTAGTAGAGTTAGCCACACTATCATGTGAGGAGCATATAACGTAAAACATAGGATGACCTGTGCTGTCAGGTGATTCTGTTGTTCCTCCAAAGAAAGGCGTGCCGGAATTGCTTGTCTTTGTTTGAATTGTTGCCATTCACATTTTTTCTTTGTCCTCTAGGTCTCTGCCAGCCTCGCATACCAGGAACGGTCGGAGCAGAGCCCTTCTCAGCCAAAATACGCTACACAGGTCCTGATGATCCCGACTATCCCAATCTGATCAAATTGACAGTCACGATGCCTCACATGGATGGTAAGTGCTGGGCATGCGCCTCACACGGTTGCACTGATGCAGGGAAAGACAGAAGAGATGCCTGTTCAGATGCAGTCCTCAGCATGCATCTGTCCTTTCCTTGTTCAGGCTTCTTTCAGTCGCACAGAATCCGGTGGAGAACATGCTTTGATTTTCTGTGATGATGTTGTTACTGGCAAACATTCCCATTTTATCGATTGCTGTTCACGGTGCAATTTTGTCTTTGAACCTGGTTTCAAGAGCCTGTGTTGCTGTAAAGGAGTTTAAAATTAATGAATACATTACTTTAAACAGAATTTGGGGCACTGTAACGACTTACAACATTTATTGTGGCATGAGCTTTTGTGAGCCAGAGCTGACTTTGTCAGATGTATGATGAAGTGTGCTAGGGTCACAAAAGCTTATTGCATTAAAAAAAACCCTGATTTGTTTTTAAGGTGCCTCAAGACTGTGTTGCTTTGGCTGTAGCAAATGAACATAGCTACCCCTCTGGGATTATGTAATTGCATAGTTAATGGGGTGGTTTGTAAAGGATGAAGGCTGGATCCTACTGATAGAAGAGGGATGACTTTTGTGACATATTCAAATCCCCCATCATGCCATTCCAAGGAGGTCCCTGATGCCCAAGAAGAGCATTTCAGGGGCTATTTTGGGCTGCAACAGTCCCATTCTGGGTGGGATAAACAGTGGTTGGGAGAATCGGCCTCTTCAGATGGCACCTCAGCCATTAACTTGCTAGGTAGTCTTAGGCAGGCTGCAATTCTCTCCTCAGCATCATTCCCTGCTCCATCAGGTATTGGTTAGAGTTAGTGTACATGAAGTGATCTAAAAGCACAATATTGGTGCCAACTGATTATTGTTGCTGTTGTATTAAACTGAATTGACGGTGTGCTTTCAGGAATGTTGCCAGTTATCTCAACCAGACCTTTGACCAACTTTGAGCTGACACTCAGCCCTGATGGCTCTCGAGTAGGCAACCACAAATGCTCCAACCTCTTGGATTATAACGAGATCCAGACAAAATATGGCTTCATCACAGATAACACCAAGAATCCAGAAGTGATTGGAGAAACTTCACCCTACCAGTATAGCAGCGCTGTACGGTCTGCTAAGACTTTGCGTTTCTACCGTAATCTCAACCTGGAGGCCTGCCTGTGGGAATTTAACAGCTACTATGACATGTCTGAGCTGCTGACTGACTGCAGTGGCTCCATTGGCACAGATGGTCAGGTAGGTCCACGGATGAGAAATAATCTGACACTAAAGAAAGCAAGGCTGTATTTGCATGCCCAGAAATTCATGGAAGCCACTGAAAGTCATGGGCCATCCACTATCACACCCACTCTTGGTGGACTCAGTTAAAACAGATGAAAAGAAATGGTATTTTTCTGAGACTCTGTTTGCAATGACTCTCCTGCAATTCCTCAGTTTGGTGTAGTGGTTAAGAGCGGTGGACTCTAATCTGGAGAACCAGGTTTGATTCCCCACTCCTCCACATGCAGCTGCTGGGTGACCTTGGTTCAGTCACAAGTTCTCTGCAAGCTGTTCTCCCAAGAGCAGTACTCTCAGAGCTCTCTCAGTCCCACCTATCTCACCACGTTGCTTGGAGAGAAAGGGAAGGAGATCGTAAGCTGTTCTGTGAAGGGCGGAGTATAAATCCAATATCTTCTTGAATCTATCCCCCTTTTCCTTTTCTCAAACCTTACCTGGTGGTAGCATTCTCTCTCAATGAAGAGGGCTGGTAAGGTGGCCTCCATTATGCCCAAGAACATTGCAGCAGCAGCAGCAGCAGCAGCTCAGGTAACAATACCACGAAGAAGTGGAGTTTCAAAAAGGTGCTGATGGCCTGGAAACTCTGGGAAGCTACATTTTCAAGAGTACCAAAGACAGGATATCAAGGATGATGTCCAGGTTGCTTGTTTGGCAGTGTTCTTGGGGATAACGGAGGCCCTGGTGCCAGTCCTCCTTGTCTCTGCTTCTGCCATAAATATTTTCAAGAAAAGGATAAAAACAGCAACAAAAGTCTGGAAATGTACCTGTGCCAGAGAAGTCACAACTCGGGGGGCTGAGTGAGGAGAACTCACTGTGGGATTTGGGTGAGGAAACTTAAGCATCTTGGTCCATTATTCAGCATTTTATACCTGATAAAGAAATCAGGGACTGAATTTGCATCAAGGCGGACACAGCCTTTTGAAGAGAGAGAAAAACAAGTGGTTGACAAAACCGGTCTGTCTTTAGCTGATGTGTTCCCAGCAGTTTTCATTCCCAACTTAATCTTGGCAGTGCTCCACTGATTAGTAAAATTTGACAAGAAAATGACATTACATCTTGTTTTAAAGTCAACAGTTCTTTCAAAACTGTTGGCAAAGCAATATTAAGACAATCGCAAACTCACTTGTGCAGTCACGTCATTTCATATCACAGATATCCCCCCCCCATTTAACACTGGTATTTGCAGTTCTTCGCCTGACATAATGCTTCTATAGTTCAGTTGTTTAGTGGTTTTCAGCTGTGAATTTTAGATGCAGCCACCAGCCACACACACCCTTCCTCTCTCTCTCTCTCCCTCTCTCTCCTCCGTGTTCCCAGGCACTGCATGTTCAATATGCAGGTGACTGGGGTTTGCACTGTGAAATTGCCTAACAACCATTGGTGGTTACCTCTGAGTGTGGGTGCTGTTTCATACATTTTTTAAAAATTTCCTGCTG
>NW_015173675.1:1648160-1702475 GCF_001447785.1 Gekko japonicus
CTCCCCGAACCCCACCCTCCCCAGGCTCCACCCCCCAAATTTCCCAACCCAAAGCTGGCTACCCTACCTGAGATATTCCACTAGCTTCACCCCTTACAGTAGTAGCTTACTGTCTGTCTCTCTCTCTCTCTTTAAAAATGTATTAATAATAAGGTCAGGATACAACTATGGTCATCATACACACACACACACATGTATTCAAAGCTGGTGAGTCAGTAAGTAATAAGGAAAGGGAAAAAAACAGTTAAATGTGTGTGTGGATGATGGTAGAGACATAAAGGTTCTGACAAAGCAAGACAAAATATCAACATCTCAAATAAAAAACAGGCAAATCAGATAGATAAAAAAATAAGTAAATACGGATGTAATGAAGTAATGAATGAATGATGCCTCCAAGAGTGGGGAACCGCCAAACATAATAGGATGAATAACAGAAGCTCTGATCAAAAAGGGGAATCCCAATGCAGAGATCATTCAATGGGTATATCAGAGGTAAATCCAGGAATGGTAAATCAAGTTAGAGGGAAGGAGATTTCTCTCTGACATATAAGTTGAGACTGGAAGCCAGGTGACAATGAATTTGTCATAGATTTTTCTAGCACTTGTATGAGAGTAATCAAAGATGGTAGAAATCGTGTACATAATGAATTAGTCCCATACCTTATCACACCACATTGTTAAGGTCGATGGAGAAGAATATTTCCAGACAGAAGCTTTTGTAAGTCTTGCCACAGCAAGGAGGGAGATAAGATTTTCATGGGCATCAACTCGATCCACTGTGTCCCACAGATTTAAAAGTAGGAGCTCAGGTTTCATATACAATTAAATTAATTAAAAGCTTACTGGGAGCAAAATGTGATGCCCACTGGAAGCTTTTTTTTTAACATACATGATAACATCTTTCAAACTGTAAACCTCAGATGGTCATATGCTGAATCATGCGGATGTTCACTGGGGTTTTTCTTCGTTTCTCTGAAGAGCAGACCTCTGCACTATGCTACAAACTCTTTTTAATATCCTCATGAGTTTTTTAAAAAATTGTAATGAAAGCACACACAGGCACAGGCTACTTTAAGAATGACGAGCAAACGGGTCATTCATATGCCACCTATGTACAAATAAAGAGAGCTTTTGGGAATGTGGCTTAGTACAGTATTACGTTTTTCTGACAATAAATATATGACTACAACATCATATGTCTTAATTCCTTAGTATGGCCCCCACCATACACAAAGGGTGGAGCTCAGTGATAGAGCATCTGCTTGGCATGCGGATGTTCCCACATTCAATGCCCGGCATCTCCAGTTAAAAGAATCAGGTAGCAGATGATCTGACAGGCCTCTGCCTGAGACCTTGGAAAGCCACTGCCAGTCTGGGTAGATATTACTTTCTTTAATGGACCAGTGGTCTGATTGGGACTGGGTAGAATTTTCTGTTGGTTTGCCAAAGATGCAAATATCACATTTTTTTAAAATGCAGAATGGCAACCAAGGTTTCACAAGACTGCCTTGTGAGATTTTTAGCTACTATTTTGGGTCCTTAGGCAACCGCATGCAGCAAACTCAGGGCAGCTCCACATTTTGTATGGCAGATGTGTTTGCTGTGTGTACGTTAGTGCTTTTAACACTTGACGCAGGGTCAAGACGTAGGAATTCAGATTCCAGTTTATAATATTGCAAGCTGGGGCTAGTTGATGTAGTGGTTAAGAGCAGCGGACTCTAGTCTGGATAACCGGGTTTGATTCCCCACTCCTCCACATGCAGCCAGCCGGGTGACCTTGGGTCAGTCACAGTTCTCTCAGAGCTGTTCTCTCAAGAGGTAGAAATACAGCTCTCCTCCTCTTCCTCCTCCTCCTCTCTGGAGTTTGCTCTTAATGAGTTGCAAACGCACAAACTGTTTTTGAGATTGGGTGGTGGTTATTGTTTAGATTCTTAAACAGCTTTAAGTAAGAGCTTGGAGAGCTTGGATGTGGCCTGTATATTAAAATTTCCACCTAATCTGTAATCAGTTCTGAAAGTATATGAAGGAGAAATGGGGGGGGGACTTAAGTGTAACTCCCAGGAACTATCTGCATTGTTATGTTTGGAAAGCAGCTTTTGTCGAACAAGAGCTTAGTCATTACCCTTTCACTTCCAGAAAACTGGACTGAAATGCACCGGAGGTCCCAAATGAATGTGAGATTGTTAGTATCTACTTAATCCTATAATAGAGATTTTGCTGTAACCCCAGATTACTACACACTTTTAGATGACTGTCAAGCCAATTCTAGAGTGTTTTGTCCTTTGCCAGAGATGGGTCTTCCAAGCCAGAGGAGTGCCTGCCGGATTTGGCCTGCATTTCATTCTCTCACACTTCAGCACAAACTGTAACTCTCTTTGGAAGACCTCAAAGAAGAATTCTAATCACAGCTAGTAAAAATTGTTCAGGAGCCAACATGTACCAAAGAAAAGAAAAGAAAACAAATCCCTTCTGTCAAGTTGAAAATAACTCAGTGAGGGAGTAAGGATGAGATTTAATACCATTCCCAGAATGGCCGTGAAATTAACTATTCAGATCCAGTTTGAACATAGTGTCACCAAATGCTATTATGCCTTGCAGGTGTTAAATCTGGTGCAGTCCTATGTGACTCTGCGAGTGCCCCTCTATGTCTCCTATGTCTTCCATTCACCTGCTGCTGTAGGTGGCTGGCAGCACTTTGACCTGCAGTCTGAACTGAGGCTCACCTTTGTGTATGACACTGCCATCCTATGGAAGGACGGCATCGGGAGCCCCCCAGAAGCCGAGCTCCAAGGTGAGATTGTGTCAGCCTTCCCGTTTTATTTTGCAATTGCTCCTTAACTTGCTGTTTGAAGAAAACAGGACACACGTTGTGTAACTAAAGTGAGGCACACCCTCACCTTTAGAATGAAGCAGGGAGAGGGGTGGAAACGTGCACGTTCTTTTTTTAAAGCAGCAACACCACCCCCCCCACACACACACACACTAATACAGTCAATGGTGGAGTCAGTTTAAGACAAAAGCAAAGGGAATGGCTTACGTTTTGATAGGGGAAAGTTCTCTGATAATGCTCTCAGTTGTGCATGCTTCATACCACATAGTACCCAGGGTGGGTCAAGCTATTTTGCTCTCACAGAGGGTTTTGCCACCTCCTCCTGTGCCACCTCCAGCTGCTTCCAAAATGCCTATGAACCTTCCCCTGGATAATAAACTAATCTTGCATCCATGTGGCAGCAGCAGCAGCACAGATCTGGGAGACAATCGCAGCCATGAGGCACCCCTATCACCTCCTTATACATCACTGCCCTCCATCATCTGTGGCATCCCATGCAGTCATTTGGGTGGTAAACCAGCCTTAGGGGTCTTTACTTTTGTACCGTTATTTCTGAATTGTATCAGGACAATGGGAGAAAATCTGGTCCAGAAAAAACTAGTCTCATTTTTGCAATGAACAACAGATTTGGAAATGTATCACGTCAGCTTCTATTACACAAATGCAGTCTTAACTGACAAGTAGAAAATTCAGATGTAGCAGTTCATATTTTAAAATGCTGCAAATAGCAAAAATATCCAAATGCTTCGTGAATAATAATGGTGATTGTTATTTGTACCTAGGCTCCCTCTACCCCACCAGCATGCAAATCAATGATGAAGGGCGCCTGGTGGTGTATTTCAGGACTGAGATTCGGTTCAGGGGGCAATTTGTAATGTCCCACCCAGGTAAAGACCAACTTTTTAATTTTGTTTATCCAACAATTCTCAGTAGCACTCTTGGTTCTTGATAGCAGACTTGATCAAAGAGAACCTCTGTGCACATAAAAAGATAAATATTTCTTTACAGAAACGTTTTTGCTGTGTCTTGGATAACATCTGTTGAAGAGCTGTTACCATGTAGTAATCAAGAGAGCCTGAGCTACAAATCAGGAATTCCCCAGCATTGTTCATGTCTCTCACATGAACTTGGTGGTCTCTGGTGAGGTGTTCTCACCTCCCCCACCATTCAGTATTGGGGTAATGGCATGCCCCTCCCTCACAGGGCTGTTGTTAGGGATGGGCATGAACCGGGCAAATGTGGTTTGGTTAGTGGCTGAGCCACAAACCAAACCAGGAGGCCAGTTTGCGAACTGAACCAGTTTGTGGCCCTGCAAACCCCATTGAAAGGGACCACAGTCCCTTTTGAACAGAGTTTGCAGAAAACAGGAAAAACAGTTCAGTGGCCTGGAGCAGCTTGCTCCTGTAAAGGGACTGCACAAGATAGCTCAAGACAGCTGAGCAGCCAGAAGCACCTCCCTGCCGCTCAGCTGTTTTTGTGGCTTTCCCTGGGAACAGAAAGCAGGGATTTAAAGGGAATCCCCTTAAATCCCTGCTTTCTGCTCCATCCATAAGCTGCCACGAACTGCTTTAAAAGTTCATGAAAGTTTGTGACTGTAGACCCATCACGAACTTCTGTTCGCAAACCATTAACACAGCAAAATTAATGACGGATTTTGCTTCATGGCTCATTTTGTGCCCATTCCTAGTTCAAAATGCTTCATATACATTGTATTACTATTTACTGTTAATCCCTTGATAAATTGTGGTTGTTGCTTTGGCAGGAACATCTCTGTCTTCAATGGTGATGTCTGCTGATCACCCTGGCCTCACGTTCACACTGAGCCTTTCTCAAAGTGAGCAAACGTTTCACCAGCCTATGCAACAATGGAAATTCATTTCAGATTATGCCGTAAGTGTAGATGTAGTGCTTTTCTGTATACAAAATGGTTTATAACAGACATTTAGACATTTATTGTGATTGGTTAAATAGAGAGATTATGAGTTGCCCAAGACCAACACAGCTGCCTGTGTGTATTGTTAATGGGAAATGTTTTTCATCATTTCCCATTTAAAAAAATAATTCAGTATTTGGGTCGTCAGTATTGTAGAAGATTCAGTAGCTGTTTCAGCGCTGATTTCAAGTGACAGCTTTTGTTGTCTATGATCCTTATGGTGAAAAGGAAAGCCACAATTCTTCTTCTTAAGGTGCTCAGTTTAAATTGAAAGGAAACGTAGCCACATTCAAGCTAATTTCTGAAGAATTTCCAAATTGTAGGAGTTAGAGGATTTTAGTTTTATTTGTACCCTGCTTTTCAGGCAATTGTCTACCAAAGTTGCCCACCTCAATCAAGAGTAAGACTAAAAAGATGAAACCTGGAAGGGAGGGAGAATAGAGAGGGGAAAGCAAACGAAGGAGATCTATTGGTCAGGGTCTGTGTTTATCTCCAATTCGGCCCCAGCAGATCTTCCCTTTCCTGGGAGGCAGGACCTGGATCTGTAGCAGAAGCAAAAACCAGGGTTTTCTTACCCTTATACAATTCTTAACCAGTCAGCCAGATATGGACTACAAATTACCAGTACCCTGATACAAGTTTAGCCTGTAAGCGGACACTGCTAATTTTAAAAGGAGGATCCAAATATAGATAAATAAAAAGTGAAGCCTGAAGCGCTATTATGCCAGACATTGAAAAATATCCTCTTTGTTGCTTTTAACAGAAGCAGTTCTTGTGCCGGACGCTCACAGTCTGATTGTATTGCCCCCTCTTCTAGGTACGTGACTATTCTGGTACTTACACTGTAAAACTTATCCCTTGTACTGCCGCACCCAGCCAGGAATATACGCAGCCTGTCATCTGTAGCCCACGGGAACCAATCACCTTTGATCTCGATATCAGGTTCCAGCAGGTAAAACATTTCATGTGCTCAACTAAGTATTTTGACTTTATTTATCTGGCACATTGCATACACTCCCCTTGGTAATTATATTGAGCTTAATTGCTTGTTTGTGTAGATCATCTCCACCAGGTTCTGAGTTAGTTTTACATGTAACCCTTTCCCCCTGATTTAGAAGAACTGATGACAAATATTTTAAAATCCTGTCAACTGAGGTTTAGGAATTTTTTGTTTGTTTTTTAAACAGCAAATCATCCTAGAAGTTTAAATTATCTCTGAGGCCGTGTCAAAACAGCAGCTTGCCAGAGATACTGTAGCACTAGACTGACTTGGGGCTTCCACTGAAAACTGTAGACCTGCATACCTCTCCCCATAACATTTGGCACACTCAGCTGTGTTGAGACATCATCACACTATTTCATTTCATTTACGGGACACCTTGCTCTCCAACGAAGGCCCAGAGCAGTTTGCCCCTTCTCCATTTTATCTTCACAAAAACCCTGCGAGGTAGGTTAGGATAAGAGTGTGGGGACAATCTTAAGGAGGTCTATCTAAAAGTAAGTTGCACTTTATTCAAAGGGGCTTACTTCCAGGAAAGTGTCTTTAGGATTAGCATGTGTCACTGACCCAAAGTCACCTGGGAAGCTTCCACAGCAGAGTGGGCATTCACACCCGGACCTTCCCGATCCTAGTCCAACACTCCAACCACTACACCACTCTGGTTCTGTTCTGCCTCTTCTCCTGCCTGGCATCTACTGGTGAGGGTAGGAAAAGGACACAAGTAGGAGTGAGGGGAAAGAACCGCATCTGCATGCTCTTTCAAATGTGCAGTGGAAGAAATTGCATCTCAAGGAAGCAGTACCATGTAGGGCCATGAAACTGCACTCAAAGTACTGATTTGAGCTGTGTCACCCGTGCTGGTCCCCTGCCATTCTAACCAGGGTTTTGTGCCCTGTAGCTGCAAGCCACAAAAGCACCATGCCAGTTCTCATGCTTATTGCCAGCTGCACTGAGCATGAGAACTGGTAGGGTGCCTTCGTGGCTGACAGCTGTAGGGCACAAATCCTCTGCCTGGAAGTTACATAAAGTTAGATATAACACAGTAACACTGATCCTAATGAAAATCATGCACCTCTCCCAGACTGCTGATTATTTAAACTAGCCTTGGAATTGAACAAACGGCTTCTTAAGTGTGTCACTTCCTGTAAATGAGCTGATGGATTAAGTCTATTTTCAGAGATTCTTCCCTTTTCCCGATTTATCTTTATACTGGGAGATGAGGGGGAAATTGAAAGTTCCCAGCATAGCATGTAGAATGCTAATATTTATTTATTTATTTATTGTTTATATTTATATCCCGCCTTTCCAGATATCTGGCTCAAGGTGGCTAGCAACATTAAAATGGCATAAACAACCAAGTTAAAACAATTAATAAATACCATACCAGTTAAAACAACACCAGTTGCAATTAACCCAACAGAAATGGCGGTAATCCAAATCCCATCCAACGATAGGGGTAGCGTCCAGCGGAATCTCAGGCCTGAGGGTGTTCTAAAATTTCAGACCAGACGATGTTCCAGGGCACACTCATCAGTGGCAGCCCCTAATCAAAAGCCTGGTGGAAGAGCTCCGTTTTACAGGCCCTGCAGAACTGTAAAAGGTCCCGCAGGGCCCTGATGTTCTCCGGGATCTCCTGAATAATGCATCTTCTGAAACGATTTGTGCCCATAACTCAGTTTGAATCCAGTGTTCTGTTTGTGAAAGCTAGGATCAAGAACCTAAAGAGATAAGTCAAGCAGAACAGAGGGCCAACAATAAAAACTATATAATATAAAAAGATACATGTATTTATTAGCAAAGAATTAAAAAACATATAAGGGCCCAATCACACCTCATGTAAAAATACCAAAATCTTACACACAAGGGCCAATAGACTTGACGTGATGTGTTTCGGCCTGTATAGGCCTTCTTCAGAGGTCAAACACAATGAGGAACAAGTTGGCTTATAACATAATACAATACAGTTATACAGTTATGCAACACGGATACAAAATGGACCAGGAAAGAATTGTCCCAAAGTGAAATCACTAGGCACAGAATAAAAGTATAAATGAGGCCTCCAAAGATGCAATCACATGCTAAATGGTATTTCACTGATGATAATTTCTGGTCCAGAAAGTGCCTTCCAGTGATGGTTTAGTTCAAGCCCAGGCGTCCTCAGTAGAATCGTCCTTTTAGCAAAGAGCAGTTCTCCCCCTCCCTTTTTTTGTACCGTTTGTGAAAGGGTCTTCAGTCTTTCCTGCCTTCTCCCCCCCCCCCCCCCCAGCAGTCCCTTCAGATTCTAGGAAAGTGAATTCCCACAGTCAAGAGACTTGCATGGATTAAGAGGCACACAGGCCGGGTGTCTGCACAGAAGAGGTGTTACACAAATATGACGAACTGTTTAAAACTGTAGCTGGATTTTTACAAGAGGAAAGTGATTCCCCCCAACTTATTCCTCTCTACAGGTCAGTGATCCAGTAGCAGCTGAATTCAGTCTCAACACCCAAATGTTCCTGTTGTCTAAGAAGGACCTCTGGCTCTCTGATGGCTCCATGGGGTTTGGGGAAGGAACTGATGTTGCCTTCACAGAAGGTAAAAAACAACAACTTTATTTTCTTCATATTACAGAAACTGGCACGAAGCACCATTTAACTAAAGCTCAGTGGTGAATAAATAGTAATTATATAATTACAGAAGATTAAAAACTAGGTCTGGGTTGAATTTCCATGCCAGCAGTAAACACCCTTGCGATTTTTATACTATCCAAAAATATTTTTTCAGCCCTGCTCCCTTTCCTGAACCCCCAGCATTTTTAGAAGTCTCTGTAAAAAGCACAATTCACATTCGTAACTATTCTTCTACCTACGGTGTCATCAGGAAAACAAAAACCAAGTTTTGATCAGTACAGTATCCCTTAGCATGTGTAGTTGGATATGCACTGCCTCCTACTGAAGAAGAAGAGAATTGCATTCAATAGTTTTTAGCTGTGATTATGAGGGAGCACAAATAAGGTTGAATCTGCATTTGTCTTTCCCACCGGTGTCCCAGCCTTCTGACTCCGTCTTCAAAAAAGCTGTCTACATTGGGTTTCATTTTCACACCTCAATGATCCCTCTAAGCTGTGGAGTCTTGTGAGCAAAAATTCTACTTTGTGAGCTACTGGCATCAAAGTTGTGAGCAATCAATTTGGCTGCTGCATAAATTAGTTTGCTCTGGAGCCATCCTTCTTGAGCTAAGACAAAAATGTGTGAGCCAGAGGCTAAAAAACTGTGAACTAGCTCACACTAACTCAGCTTAGAGGGAACACTGCTCAACAGTGCTAGCATACTTTTGCACGTCCACATATAGTTATCACCTTCTTGTGGTGGCTCCACTGTCATTGCGCCTCCCCACTGCTTTAAAAGAATCTTCTCCAAACAACATTCAAACAAGCATAGAGAAAGATGGTGTCACAGCAGCACGAAACTGATTTAAAAATGCAAATGCAGATTCGACCTAAGTGAAAGTAGATTCCAGCTACTTTGAGGGGTGTTCTGTCACTCAGCTTTCAAAATACCCATGCTGAAAAAAAGCAATAGAATTTTACACCAAGATATATTATTTAAAACATTTTAAGCACATTTCAGTTGCATTTGCTTTGTTTTACATTGTTTATTCTGCATAGTGCAGACGTCATTGAAGCCCTACCCACTAGAATAAGACCTCTATTGATTTTACTCTAGCTACTGATATTTTCGTGAACGTTACTTCCAAGTTTGATACCACAGCCTCATAAACTTGTTTGTAACATGATCCTCAGAATGCTAAATTCTCTACCACTTCAATAACCACAGTATATGCTTGTAGGATATTCGCAATCCATCTCACAAACATAGGAAAGGCGGGATGGACAAATTCCAGCATTCTCAGTACTGAAATACAAAAATATTCTTACTTTGATACCTAAAATGTAGTAATCCTGGATTTGTTTTCTTACCTTTAGGCTCTGAAATCTATGGTCGGATCATGGTCGATCCTGTTCAGAATTTAGGAGACTCTTTCATGTGTACCATTGAGAAGGTGTTTCTGTGCACTGGGGCTGATGGGTATGTCCCCAAGTATAATCCAGATAACACAGAGTATGGCTGCCTAGCTGACTCCCCTTCATTGTTGTATAGATTCAAGATTCTGGTAAGTAAGCTAGTTCACAACAGAGTACTTATACAGCAAGTTAGGTTGGAAATAATGAGACTGATGTTCTATCCATGTTTCATTACTGCTCTCTAGGATAAAGCTCAACCGGATACCCAAGCCAGAGTTTTTGGGGATATGGCCTTCCATGCTAAATTAGCAGTTGACCATGTAGATGGCTATCCTTTGGTAACACAACCTGGGTCCGATGGATTCAGCCTACTGTCAACTCCACTATTTCAGGTAAATTTTGGTAACAGTCAAGAATGCAGAAATTCTCAAACGTCTTTAATGAGTAACAAGGCACTTTAAACCCTCTTTTCAGAAGCTTGTCTTTTGAAGTGGGTAGCAAATACTGGGGAAAAACTAACAAATTATCTGAATATAAATACAAGGTGAAAACTGTTTTATGAGGATACTGTTGCAGTATTTGACAATAACCCAAGGATTTGTGTTTGCTTTCTAACGTTAGTTTTTATACACACATACATGTTTGTGTTTGCATAGTCCTGGAAGTCATGGCAACCTCTGGTGACTGACCCCTACTGGGGGCCTGGAGGACATTCAGGGAGGTGGCTGAATAAAGCCTGCCTGCACCTTCCACCTCTGGTATTTCAAGGAGGTCTCCCATCCAAGTACTTGCTAGAGTTGACCCTGCTTAGCTTCTGAGATCTGAAAAGATCGGGCTTGCCTGGGCTATACAGGTCAGGGCCTAACCTTAGTTTTTCTGATTACAAAGTATTGGGCCCCACACAGCAAAAACCAGTTGCAACAAACTCCCTTTAAGTAAAATCAATGTATATAGTGAGACATTTTGAGTCCAACTGATTTTGTGGAGGTGCATTACAACCTCTCTCTTCAAACATATCCTAGAATAAATTGTGACGTTCCTTTGTTCTTGCTTTATAAGCAGTAAATGTTAGTGCATATACAAATAATGTTTTATCCTTGTTGATCAGGGGACTCATGCCGACAAGGAAACTCACATACTCACTGTCTTGCTGCTTTTCAAGAAGTATATATCCACGGAAAAGTCATATTTGCCGTCTTTAAGCTCAGAGAGAGAGAAATAACCAATGCTTTTTTTTGGCAGGGTGTTCACATTTTTCACATCTGTTTTAAAATCTAACAGGTAGCAGCAGGCCGAGAGTGGTACATCCATACTATTTACATGGTTCGGTCACGTGAGAATGCCCACAAAGGCTTAGGAAAAAGAAGTGTTGAGTACCATCATGCTCTGTCTTCAGCTAATGGAATCCCTGGTGCTACACATTTAAAGCGCACGCGGAGAGCCATCTCCAATAGCCCGGCTCTTGCAGAAGATATTGGGGCGGATAAGAATAGAGGTACCAATATCCAGCACATAGCTCTTGATCGGTCCAGCAAAATTACTGTCAACCAGAAAGGTCTATCCCCAGCAGATAAAGCTTATGAAAAGCCCGTCTTGGAAGTTGCAGGCAATGATGTAGAAGACAAGCTAATACCAATTGCTGGAGGTGCAGCTGGGCTGCTGCTTCTGATCTGCACTGCTTTGATTATTGTCTGCCTTCTGAAACGGAAGGGACGTTCTACTGCTGGGAAAGCAGATTCATCCATCAACTATTCTAGCAGCAATGAAACTGTAACCACACAGCACAGCAATGGTTCTGAAGTTTAATTGCATTGCAAATTATCCTTTGAAGGCGCAGCATTTCATCACAGAAACAAGAATTTGGGTGTTGCCTTTGCAGACTTGGAACTGGCTGCTGTGGTTTTGATGCTAGGTTGTGTGTGATTCCAGCTTATGAAACATGTAGCAAACATGAAGTGTATATTAAGTGTGAATGGCTTATTTATAACTTAACTTTTTTCCAGGAGCACAGGAATACAAATGCCTGGAATAAAGTGTTCTCTAGACCTAGCATTTTTTTTTTCCAAATGGTGCTCAAGAAATCATCTACAAGCAGCTTTAAATGTGCCTTATCTACCATTGTGAAAGCCTGGTGCTGTTCAAAGGGATATTGATTTCCTAATCGTTTACCGTGCATAGTGTCTAGAATTCTACTCTTTTGTATATGGAAAGATGGGGGAGTCAGACTTTAACCACATAGGGTAGGACTAAAGTATCTGTGTACTGTCTATATTGATGAAAACACTGCACTGGAAAAATGCTAAGCTTATTTAAGGAGTGTTTCTCTGGTGAGTTTTAACCATAGGTATAATAAATATACCTTGGTACAATGTGAGTACTTAGCATTGTATTGTGCACTTCATGACCACCCCAAGTTGTTAGATTGCCCTTCCTTTTGTTTGCTCACTGCAAGTGAAGTGCCCAGTTACCATTACTTCAAAAGGAGTTAAAGGAGCTTGACAAATATATCATGAATAACTTCTAAGATACTAATTTCCCGCAACTTGTTTGCATATGTTCATTGAGCATTCACTTTGTAAAAATAACTCATTCAACTAGGCAACTGGAAAATTTTAAGCCATCAAATGTAGGCACAACAATGAAGGAATGTATAAATATTACTCAGCTGGCCACCAAATACTTGGCGACAAGCTTTATAAAAAGAATCCTTCAGCTATGACGGTAGTGGCCCACGAAAGCTGACCAGTACAGCGTACTTGTCCACTTATGCAAAGCAATTTGGGCCTTTTCTAACCACACCAGAGAATCCCTTCATAGATGGATATCTACACACAGAAGCACTCCTACTTCTGAAAGTTGTTTAACACTAGTCAAGATGTCTCATACTCAGGTGGGTGTAAGATAGAGAGTGCTCATGCTGCTTTGTTTTGCTGCAGGTACTGCTTTATTCTAATGGGCTTAGTTTAGATGTAGCCTTTGTGATTTTTTTTTTACTAGCTGAGACATTCTGTCCAGTGTCTGGTAAAATGTATATCAGTGTTCATACTTCATTTGTAACAGATTACTACCAATCAGGTAGAGACAATAACAAGGGCAGGCCTTTGCTCAGATCTGTCTTTTTACTAGTCAGGTTATGAAAGTTAAAACCATAATCATTTTACTGTGACAGCTACCCTTATTTGTGGTACAGCAGCCTCCAAAGAAACAAAACTTCTCCAGTTTACAATCATTTTCCTGCTATATCACCAGATAGTACTAACATGACTTGCCTGGAGTTTGATGTTATTATAGAATTAGATTGCCACTATAATAATGTCTCTGGTAGCAGAACTCCATACTTTTTCCAAATGGTTTTGTGGAAAGATGCATTTTGATCCCTTAGGCAACCATTCACTGATCAACTTTTTAAAAAAATATGCATACCTGCTACTACCAGCCTTTCATCTGACAGGCCCCCAGTGTAGTTGTACAGAGAACAGTTTGTGTAAATGTAGGTTAAACCTGTGGTCATTCAAACAGTACTCTCCTAGAGAAAGTAGACGTACTAATCCCCTTCTGTCTTCAAGCACTGGAGAACGCTCTTTGGGCAGCAATAACCATAGACAAGTAGGCCACAAAGGGTTTTAGGACTATCCTGCATTTCCTGCTGGGATTAACTGCAGCTCTGCCAGTATTGTGCACAATATGGTACAGCACACACAATGCAGTGCTTTTACTTACTAGAGAATACAGCTGCTACCTGATATAGAGGTATTCTGCAGTTTTAGACAAAGATACTGCTGCTACTGCCCTCATCAAGGATGCAGCACTATTTACCTCAGTGTACAAGTGTGTAGTCCAGCAAACTCCACCAATTAAGTCTAAGATACCAGCTGCTAGAAGAAATCATCTGTGTCAGGATTCCAAAACAGAGGGAAGAGGATTTAAGTGTGGTTCCTCCTTTATTAGAAGGGCTCGCTAGTATAAACCAATGAAAAGCTGTTTTTCTGCAGCTTATGGAATCAGAGGTAAGCATTAAGATATACATACTACTCACTGTTTTATATTTTCTTCAATATACTTGTTACATTCTTAAAATATTAACATATAGGTTCAGCCATGCACAAGCACTGAAATGTTGCAACATTAAACTGTACTGATCTATACTGATCACAAATATTGTATGATAAGTGTGACCTTATACTTTGTAACATTACTGTTTAAAAAACAAACTTTGGCAATTTTATAAAGGTATTTTCTTCCACATCATATTTGTGTCCTTATATATTCTGAATACCAGGCACAGAATCAGAACATTAAGATGGTCTCTGTAGAATACATGCATATCTAATCTTAATGTGAAGTGTCACTGGTGCATCACATATTACACGGAGGACACAAATCTCAGACTTGTGCTCTCTGCAGCATGGAATCCAAGGTGCATGACTGCAGCTTTTGTCCCACCCCCTCTTTTCTTTAGTGATCCTATGACTAGAGTGTATGGGCAAAGGCAGATGATTAAACAGTGCACTCTGTGCATGGTAAGGGGATCCAGCAAGCTTAAAATAACCTAATTCCTCACTTAATGGACCGATGTGGAGTTAGTGAAACAGAAAGGGACAACGTATGAGCCAAGGACACCCATTTACTAGTAAATGAATTTTTTTTTTATTTCAAGTGTTAATGGTAAAAAAAAGCTCAGCACAGCTGTTGTATTTAAAAAAGTGAAACTACATAAGTACTATTTTCCTAGCTCAGTAAGTACACACATGAACCCAATGTCCTTTAATGACATATTAGTTGAGAATTATACAGTACATCTTATGAAGACCCGTAAAATTAAAGAACTACTTTAAAATTTAGTGATTACAAGAAGTCAGCATTCACAGCTTTAATTTCTTTTTTCGTCCTCTGCCATCAGGAGTACCGTCCAGTTTGCGTTTCTGTGCCTAAGGAGGGGGAAAAGTTTAGCTCTACTGTTAAAAATTTACTGGCTGGGATCCAAAGAGCCACTGAAACAGGAGTTCCTCTGCTCCCTACCCAGAAACTACCATAGCAATGGCGGGGGGGGGGGAGGTGGGGGAGGTTCCAAGATGATTTGTGAAATGGCATGCAGAAGGAAATGAGTTAAAGTCCGATTCAACAATGCTAGCATAAACCCAACACTAGTCCAATCAAGTCGTTGGATACCAAGTAATTGCTAAAGCAGTTTAAAATAGATCTTGGATGTAATTAAAAACTGATCAGAATGTATTATCTAGAGGTGACTCTCTAACCTTATCTGCCAGTGGCAGTTGTTGGAAACAGTGGTCACTACAAGGTGGAGGTAATGCATGAAATGGCCTTTACAGTCACCGACTATTGGTCAAAGTTATTTGCATTAATTGACTGTTTAATAAAAGCACTTCAACAGGTTCACATTTTAGACATACTCACCAAAGATGGCTTTGGTCCACGCTTCTTCTTCTCTGCTTTCTCCTTTTCTTCCAGTTCCATGTTCTCTCTTTCAATTAAAGTGATTAAAGTATTGCATCTTCTCTGCAACTCCTGAGTTGTAGAAAGGCAAGTAGGTAAGGTGGCTACAACATACACAAGATCTCATACTACTTTAACTGTAGTATATTTCCAGTTCTCCCCATTCAGCAAGAAGTAGCCTCTCATTCCTATCAGTGAGGCCTCAAGGCAAATATGTATGTATACAAAAAAACAAAACCAGCAGCTAATACTCCTTGGGAACCCACACATAGCCCCACAGGCAACAGGACTTCAACAGGCAAATCTGTACACAAAAGGCAAGGCACAAGGCCACCAAACCAAGATGTGGACTGTCAACAGCAAGATGGGAGGCTATACAAATGTACAGACTGCTTTTGATAAATGATAAGATAGGGTAGTGCCATTCAGTCACACCGATACAAAGCTTCCTTAAGTGTGCATGTAAAGGGAGGGAAAGAGCCTCTGCAATTCTATATTAGCATTACCAGGATTGCTAATGCATGAAGCACAGGCACCTGGACTACTGGAAGCTACACCGGGAGTTTAGACAGACAATGCATACCTGTAGCAGAGTCTGCAAAAGCCCCTCAGTAACTGAAAGAGGCAGACAATGCTGCAACCACACAGTAGTCAGTATTCTAGCTGTAGCAATTAATTGGCTCTAGCCCCACAGCTGCTATCGCTGGATGAGGTTCCCGACATAAACACTAGTTCGTAACACCAGGTAATCATTTCATTGTTTGGTACTGAAAGCTACACATAGCTCTTGATGTATGCAGCTTCACAACGGCAATTGTATGGGAAGCGCTGGCAAAAACTAGTACTATAAAGATGATCTTCTACAGGATGTTCTGTAATATCTGGGTATGCAGTGTGTTATGTGCTGTGAACAGGTTGCATGAAGCACATAAAAGCCCTCAGTTATGAGAATGCATTTCTTCACCAAGTGAGATACTGCTCAAGGTGGAAACAGATTCTGGCATGTTAACGCTGATGCTCCTTTTAAAGACAGCCACAGAAATTTCCTTTTGTGTAAAACTTACAAAAATACAGAAGTTCACAACATAGCCTAATGATTTTAATGCTCTACAAAATAAATATATAGGCATAAATTAATACATACCATTGCAGTTCTGGACTTGAGAAACCAGTCAAATCTGAATTGGGGGGAGTTACGGATACATTGTCTCAACTCATCATAAACATTTTCTTTATCAAATCCTAGTTTGTGAAGCATACAGATCAAAAAGCGATCTTCCTCTTCTGTATAATTTTTCCCTTTGTTAGTACCATATGATATTCTCAGCTGGTGGAAAGGTGCTTTGTACCTGCCAATCTAAGGAATAACAAGTGTTTAGGCCACAGAATTACCTAGGCATAATCAGTTAACAGAAGCTTAAGACATTATATAATAAAATATCGTGTGATTTTACACTGTAACATTATTATACTCTTCTGGCAACCTGAAGGGCCCTTACGTATAGGAAACTGACCTGAACATTTCTTTAAAAAATGATTTTTCTCTCTCTCCCCAGCTGGAGAACAGACTACCGATGTACGGCTTCACAAAAAATAGTAGCAAGCTCTACTTATGATATTTTAGATACCATGCTTTTAGATACTATAAAACATGCTAAGGTTATTTCAGAAATATGTAAAACAGGGTGATACAAGGAACATGTAAATAAGAGTGTCTGAATTATGATTGTACCAAGGTTAAACAAAGCGGCAAATACCTTTGTGTCAAGTGCTTTTTTAATACTAATCCTCCTCTGAATTCGAGCTTCACCTCTTTCAATCTGAGCCATGATCTTCTCAATGTCCTGGAGTTCATTACACCGCTCCCAGAATACAGCTGAAGAAAGTAATTTGTTAGCCTTGCATCACCATTTGCAAATTTAAGCCAAGGTTATTTTCATGGCAACAAAAAAATTTGCTCATTTGAGTTATAACTTTTACTATGTTAATACTTTCAGAATTGCCTTCTATTTTTTGTTAGAGTGGCGGTGGTGGACGTGCTATCAAGTTGCAGGTGACTTATGGTGACCTCATGGGGTTTTCAAGGCAAGAAACATTCAGAGGTGGTTTGCCATTGCCTGACGCTGCATAGCGACGGATCCCTCATCCAAATACTAGCCAAGGCCAACCCTGCTTAGCTTCCGAGAACTGATGAGATCGGGCTAGCCTGGGCTATTAGAATAGTGCCAGCTAATAAAGCATTGCTATAGTTCCACAGGTCAGTGAGAAACTAGAGAACTGTTGTTATTGAAAGCCTGACCTCTTGTGGCTAATCAAAACTGCTGCATAAAAGGTTGAAATAATCGGGGAGCAGGATAAAATATAATGGAAGTAAAGTGGAGTAAAAAGCCCCCCCTCTAAATCTGTTAGTGCCCCCTTCATGTCTGTTGGTCTGATCACTTGTACAAGGGGAACTAGACTGAAAATCAGTAATGCTCTGAAGCTTGCGAGTTTTATTCCTCTCCCCAGTTTACCAGAATTGTGATTAGATGCCAGAAATGCTTTCAAAGATAAAGTCCTTACGACTCAGCCATGAAAGGAAAAAAAGACCTTGACGTAAGTGTGTGGAGATATCTACAGAAAGTGCCACAGTTACCTGACTCTTCAGACGTACTTTTGATCAATTTTCAACACATGAAGAAATCCCAGAACTACTTGATTATTGAGATGATTTAAAACTTTCACGAAACAGCCTCCAAAAGCCCTGCCTAGTTAAATCTCCTCAACAGAAAGGCAGTGTTACCAGAATACTCAATGACTTCTTCTGGAGTCTTTCCTTCCACTTCCCGAGCTATGTTTTCAATGTCATCGCGGCCCCATTTTTCATTAGCTTTGATGAACTGATTGAAGTCTCTTTTATTCCAGTTAGTAAACCCCTTGAAAAGGAGTAAAATGAGATGTTTAAATTCTGTCATATACTAGGTTCTACAAAAGCCCCACATGATTTGACTTCATTATCATCTACCTTCAGAGGCTTTTGCCCTTGAGATCAATAGTTTGAAACGGTTGTGAGCCACTGTCACCCCCCCTCCAGCAAGCAATAGTTATATACTCTGAATTCAGGTTTCGTCTGTTGATCAATTTGGCCTCTTTCAAAGTTCAGTGCCGACCTCTTGCTTTAAGTCCCTCTGGCTATACTTGCCAGAATATCACATTCTCCCCCACCAGAATCTTGGACACAGGAAAAAAACTTCAAATCTTGCTGAATAGTATTCAGTCTAATCAGTGGTCCCTGCTTTATTACACATATTAACAGATGCATGCAAAGTAAGTCTGAATTTACGAAGCACTATCCTGGTTTCTACCTAAATTTTGCACTGTTACACACTACTACTTCATGTAGTCAGATGTAAACATCCAGGACAGGTATATTTTTACAAACAAATAAAATCACTAATCTTCATGAGTAGATCCATAAATGATGATTAAAACATGATCAAGAAAACAGTGTATATTTAAAACCAAGCTTTAGGTATTTTTCTAAGTAAGTCATTTAATTTATGAAGAAACAATATGAAAGTATGAGCTAATGCCAAAAAAAAAAATTCCATGATCTGAAATTTGATTTCTTCTACTCTATACCAAAAAATGGATGAAGTGCAAATTCAGGCAGGGCTTGTCACAAATGGCTGACCATACCTGGGTTAACAGCTTCTCTTTCTCCTCTAACTCTTCTTCATTAAGGGGCTCAGCTTCATCAATTTTAAGTTGTTCTTCCTTTTGTGTCTGGGCTGCATTTGGCAAGTCAGGATTACGAGGAATCTAGAGAAATTCATATTGCATGACTGATATTGGATGAGCAATATATATCAGAATACCCTATATAAAACCGCCTATGACTTAGCACAAAGTTTAAGATGTCAAATCTTAATACCGCACAAAAATTATTTCAATTTAATCTCAAAGTTATGAAGAGAACATAAGATTGTGCTTCCATGGTTATTACCTTGTACCCAATAGTCTTCCTATAATAAAGAATTTCTTTTTCCAGTAGCTCAAACAAACGTGGCGGAAAGAATTGGAAATCCTGAACATTAGGTTGTTTTGGAGGTCGTGGTGCCTTTGGGAGGAAAAAAGAGACAGATGTAATACCTGCATTTCAAACTTACCATATTTCACATTAATTAGGTCTATTAAGAACATAAGAACACAAGAGAAGCCAATGTTGGATCAGACCAATGGCCCATCCAGTGCAACACTCGGTCACACAGTGGCCAAAAATACCAGGTGCCATCAGGTGGTCCCAGCAGTGGGGCCAGGACACTAGACACCCAGCACTGAGAACAGAGTGCATCCCTTGCCCCAGACTGAACCAGAAAGCAACTAGAAAATACTTTTCAATTCCCTCAAAAAATATGGAAGATAAAACTATTTCTGACTCATGCAATCATAGTCAGAGAAGCACAATCTGAACATGATTCAATGGAAAAAAGCTTTTTTCAGAACTGCAAAACAGATGCTCCCCTGCCTGCCAGTTAAGATTTCCTTTCCAAACTGTGCTGTCTGTGCCCCCCCCCCCAGCAGAGTAAACCAAGCAGTGACCAGAAACAGGAATTTTCCGTGGTGGCAACATGACCTTGAGAAACTCTACCCCACCCCTGTTCACCTGGCACCTACTTTACTGTCCTTCAGACACCAGACCAAAGCCTTTCTCTTCACCCATACTTATAACTGAAGGGTTCTATTTTTAGTGGTCATTTTTATGGCCTGCTTCTAGACAGAAGGTTGTTTTATGGATACCATTTTAAGCTAAGTATCATTTTATGCTGTCTTTACACACTTGAGCAGCTCTTGGTTTGCTTTAATATAGGTAACTTTTGTTTGCTGTTTTTATTATTTTAATCAGTGCCTTGTGGGGTTTTTTTCTTTGTGAGCTGTCTTGAGCAATCCTCTAGAGAGGTAGCATATGTTTTCTAAATAAGTAAGATTACTAACCAGTGACAGACTATTAAACATATTCCTAAAGGTTTCCCTTGCTCGAAAGTCAGTCAAATCCAACTCTAGGGGTGCGGTGCTCATCTCCGTTTCCAAGCCGAAGAGCCAGTGCTGTCCGAAGACATTTCTGCGGTCATGTAGCCGGCATGACTAGATGCCGAGGTGCACAGAATGCTGTTACCTTCCCACCGAAGCAGTACCTATTTATCTACTTGCACTTTCTTGCTTTCGAACTGCTAGGTTGGCAGGAGCTGGAGCCAGAGACGGGACCTCACTCCATCACGTGGCACTTGGGTCTCGAACTGCTGAACTACCAACCTTCCAGTCTGCAGTTCAGCGTCTTAACCACTGAGCCACTGCAGCCCCCTAAACATAGTCCTACATCAGTTTAACTCCCTCTCTACTTTCACAAATAAGCCATTTGCTAAAACAGAAGTTCACTTCTCCTAAATGCAGGTAGGTTTTATTTTTTTCTTCTAATTTTTTTCAGATTTTAAAATGATTTTAAAAGCTCACCTTTGGTGCTTTTGGTTCACTGACACGAAGAGCTTCCCTGAAATAAGCATCAACAGCATAATTTGCTTTTCTCTCACGCTTCGGTGGTTCAATCCATTCTGTGAATGCCATCTGCAGCAGGCAATTTTATTGGACAGCATAATTAACATCACAAATCTACAGTTTCTAATAATTATACAGGCAACACTAAAAATGAATAAATGGAAATGCAATGTACCTTTTGCTTCTCTCTATAATCTTCCCCTTCAAAGTTATATACGCTGGACTCTGTATCTACTGTAAAGTTTCTGAGTGAGCTTTCACCCATTTTGGAGAGCTTCTCATTCATTTCTGCAGTCTACAAACACAGACAAATCATTTTCAATACAATCTGCTCAGCAACTGTATGCTAAAAACATACTTCATCACAAAACTGAAGAGAATTACAAAATGGAGCTCACTAATTTATATATTAGTTTCACTAATTTGTGAAGATAAGGTGAGGCATAAATATTTTTAAAAAATATTCAGTTAATACAACACTTTCTTGATCACAGCATTTTAATTTTGAAAAACAAAAACTGACATTAATACTGCTGTTTCCTAACACATGGCAACTCACCTTCTTTGCACCTCTTTCTAAAATGCCATCAATATCTTCATCTGTAATTTCACTCTCCTTTGAAGCAAAGACATGGGTAGCTCCATGTCGAATCATCTGCAACATTTCATCTTTCCCTAATTTGTTGAGATTTTGATCCACTAGTCTTCCTGAATATAAAAAGATTAGTTGTCAATAAGCCAAATAATTCATAGCAGTAAAGCTTTAAGTCTATCACTAACCACAATCTTTTGTTATTCTAAAACAATGTTCTGTGTGTTATATCTAGGGGTGTGCGTTCGGTATAAACCAAGCCGAAAAAATATCCTACTGGTATTTTTGGGGTATTCCTTAATCTGAATACAGATCAGAGCATCTGAATGGGTACCGGTATAGGCGAGTCCAAATAAAGCCGATTTATTTCCAGCTTTTATTCAGGTATATTCAGCTATACCGAATGGGTGGTGGGCTCTTCTTGCAGCCACAAAAATAGTAACTGGAATTTTTAAAGGAGAAATTGGAAAGTATGTATGCTATCTTAAAACTCTCTCTCTTTTCTTCTTTGGCTTAGTGTAATTTATAATACTACTGCAAAATACAGGGTTTAGTATTTTTATCTTTCACTGTTCTGAGCATTTCGAAGCTCTAATAATGCTATAAATAACTCATCAAACTGCATCTGAAACTGTGAACCTGTTAAAGAATAACAAAAAGTAATGTAATTTTATTTACCTTGTTGAATAACTATGGAATCCAAACGGAGTTTCATTTCTGCCCGCTCAACTATTCTTTCTTCTACTGTGTTGTCTGTAATGAATCTGAATACTCTAACAGTTTTTGTCTGGCCAATTCTGTGTGCCCGATCCTACAGAGGAAAATATTCAATAAATTAGTACTTGCATCTAATTTAAAAGTTTGCATATCTCTGTAAGAATTTTAAGCAGCACAGAAAAACTGCTTAGACAAAACCTTTGCAGATCCAAATGTTTTTGCCATACAAGCTAGTTTTTCTTGGTAGATCAGGTTAATTCAGGTTCTTGCAAGACAGCAAAATATATAGTCCAGGATAAAAAGCAGAATACGAAAATGTGCCCTAAAGACTCCAGAAAGAAACTTAAATCTGGCTCCTGCTTTGTTTTCTCAGTGCTTGACACTAAGCCATTTTTATTTGAACCTTACCATAGCTTGAAGGTCTACTTGTGGATTCCAATCCGAATCATACAGAATTACAACATCAGCTGTAGCCAGATTGATTCCTAGACCACCAGCACGCGTGCTCAGCATGAACACAAATTTTGAGCTGCCAGGCTCATTGTATGCGTTAATAGATGCCTGTGTAAGATCAAGTCAGATATTAGCAGTCTGAAAACAAGTAATGACAACAAAAGTTGTGTTCTTCTAAACACTTACTTGTCTTTCATCATGAGGTGTCTGCCCATCAAGGCGACAATATTCGTAGTTTCTCCACATACAGTAATCTTCTAAGATATCTAAAACTCTGGTCATCTGACTGAAAATGAGGACACGTGAACCTGTACAAGGTTTTCAAAAACAGAAAAATTAATGGTTCTCCAGATTTCAAACCAATTGTTTTCCAGATTTCTAAGAAACGTCTTCAAAAGTCAATTATTAATAGTACCTGCAGAGGTGCACAAAAGTAAAAGGCGTCAATGAATTAATACTGTAAGCATATTGGGTTTGATCCAATTACTGCCTTTTGCATAACTGGAATCAACAACACTCTTCCATTGAGGCTTCTTCAAATTAATGAAGGTTTAGCAGAATGGAGTCATAGGATTTTTAAAAATTCCACTAAAAATAGTTTCTAGGGTAGATTACAAAATTCATAGTTATAATAAAGAAGTAGAATCAATTTGACCTTTCAAAAAGCAGAGTAGTACAATAAAATAGGAATGGTATTTTATGACATGAGAATTAGTTTATTGTTGAACTGATAAAAGTTATTATACAAACCAACTTTCAAACAATGTAAAACCAACCACAAACTCAGAAAAATAGGGCAGACTTTGCCTGATTCCTAACAAAACTACATAGGGGACCAGGAAAACTTGCCTAGGGGGAAGCCTTATAAGTAGAGCTCATCTCCAGTAACCAGCCTTCCAATTTCTGCAGAGGGCAAGCACTAGAGAAGGGCCTTCAATGGCAACCACAGCTGGAAAAGATATAGTACTTAATAGCACCATTATGCACTCAAGAATTGCTTTAATGTTTAAAGCAAAAATGCAAGCTACTGAAAATATTTATTATCTCCCTAGCAATCTAGTTTTATGCCTTCCACTCTGTCTGGTGGCTGTGTCAGCCTCAAATGAGAAAACTCATTTAAGGCTGAAACAGCAACCAGGCAGGAGTGGAAGGCACAGGGAAGAAATAATATTTTCAGTTGCTTGCACTCCAAGAGTGAAAATCCTTGCAGTCATAGAAAAATCAGTATGGATCCAACCAAGTGTTTCTGTACTACAGACCCACAGAAACATGTACCGATTACAATAAGTGACACAGTCTTGGCCAGACAGAAGCTCAAGCCATAAAAGAAATTTGCAGTGGTACTTCTGATCTCAAATGGGATATCTGTGTGAATCAAAATAAGCAATCTTAGTTCCTCAGACCAAACAGATGAATTAATACAGCCCCTCCAAGGAAATGGTTGATATCTCTAGTCTCCCACCCCCCCAAAAAAATATTTCTAGAACTGAAACCCATCTATTGGAACAAAATCCCTAATCTTACCCTGCTTGGCAAAAATCATCCTCTACTGATGCTTTGGGGGAACTATCTGTTTTCGTTTTCAGCATCTGTGAAAGCCTTTTCAGGTGGTCTTGTAGAACTTTTTTAGTGACCTACAATGCCAGATTCACAGCTTCCAAAAACTATTTAGAACTGTTCAAGTGGTGAACTGGATGAAGTCTAGTTGTGGGTAAAGAATGGGTCTCTGTAACAACATATCCTTGCAAGTGTCAAATGCCCAAAGTTCTGCATCCAAAGTGCCAAGAGATCGGAGAACTAGAGACTTCTTAGCATATAGTTTGATTACTATCACATGAACTGAAAGGTACTGGCCATCACATACAAAGCCCTTCATGGCCTACGAGACTCGTATCTGCAGGACCGCCACTCCTGCTGTGCCCTGCTCATCTTAAAGAGGGCCTACAGGTGCAACCCTGCAAATGGACAAGATCAACAACCGCCCATACACATGCATTCTCTGTAGTGGTCACCGCCCTTTGAAAAGGCCTGCCTGAGGAGGTTAGGAAGGCTCCCATCCTCCTGGTTTCTGCAAACTATGTACAACAGAACTGTTCAGGAGGGAATAGGGCTGCATTATAACATAATGATTCACAAAGATGATTCAATACACGGAACAGAATTGTGAACTGATACGTATTATTTGTTGCTGTATGTTTTTACCTTGCTCTCATTGCATTATATTTCTACTTATGTTAATACCATTTCTTGCACTGTTTAACATGTCATGTTTAATACTCAAGTCTTGTTTGGGATTTCTGCAATCCTGGTCGTATTACATTGTTTATTAGATGACTTCTCATCCTATTGATCGTACTGACTTTCTTAGCAAGATGGACTTCAACAAATGAATGTGTACATTCAGCACTACAGACGGATGCCAACTATCCACCATTAGAAGCCTTTAAAACACTGCTGCCCCCTCAGCAAGCCACCGAGTCTGGCTCTGGCCTAACAGGATCTCCTTCCCCCCCACCTATCAGGAAAGGGAGGGAGGAGTTTTCAGTTCTTTACGTACGTAAGCTAGAAAATCCAGGCCAAAAGCTCTGAAGCCCAGACAAGCAATCTTGCTAAGAGTACCAAAACTAGGAAGGGGGTCTCTGTGATATGGGATATAAGTTCGGAAGATCCTGCTAGAAAAGTAGTTCACATTTGCTACTTGCTCTAGACATCCCACCCCTGCCATTCACTTCATTAGCTTTCTCTTCTGTGCACTGCTGTTTTATTATAAGGTTGCCTTTGGAGGAAAGTAAAGTTTTACAGGTTTCAAGAAGATGGTGTTTCCTCTCACCTTTTTTAGTCCGGCCTTCTGAAATAGGAAAGGGTTAGCTCTGGTTTTCCTGACAGCTTTTCCATTATCAGATTCAGGACCAAAGAGCCAGTCTAATTTACCTATCTTTGTCAGTGACACAGAAATTCTAGACTAACCAAGAATATAGTTTCCATTTTTATCAACCGAATTCAGTAACAACCTTGAACTACCTCTATAATAGCTACGGGGCACAAAGAATGTTTTGAGATGTACATCTAGAGTCCTGATTCCTCAACTGTGTACTGGAACTACCACGAAAAATGCTGTGATTCAAAATTAAATGACTACATTGTTATAAACCAGAACAAAGTACTTCAAATATCACTATTGACAGAAAGTTCAAAGCTAATACATTGTACTACTGCTCCTAGCCTGATTTTTACTTTTTTTAAAAAGGTAAGCAAATGTAAAACATGGATAAGTATTACCTTGCTCTTTCAGTTTTGGTAACAGTTTGTCCAAAACCACCATTTTGCCACTGTTAGTAACCAAATGCATATCTGTTGTGTAAGGCGGGCCAGGTTCTGCTCCATCAAAGAGGTATGGATGATTGCAACATTTTCGTAACTGCATTAGAATGTTTAGCAGTCTCATTTTGTCCAGTTTTCCAGCAGAGTTCAATATATCTATATCCTTCATTAAGATCCTTGTGTACCTGTTTTAAAAAGTCAACTGATATTCATGCCACAAACACAATTTAAGTGCTTTTTATACGCAAAGAGTGACTCTGTGCATCTATAATTTTAATTACTTACCATTCTCTCTGCATTTTGCTGAGACCAACATATATTTTAACTTCCTTTTTTGGAGGCAAGCTCTTCTCTACATCAGCTTTAATACGTCGTAAGAGAAATGGCCGAAGCACCTACCAGTGACACAAACAATGAGAAGTCAACCTTGAACAATGAAAACTTCATTTTGTACACAGATTCCATTATATTCATAACTATGTAGCTTTACCCTCACTCAAGACTATAGACTCCCCATGAAGAAGCTAAGCACAGGAGTCCAAAGACCCACACCAACAATTCCATCTCTGTACACTGCATGTACAATTAGTTCTGACTATAACTTCACATTCTGCATTAAATGTTCTCCAACAACTGTGAGTCATTGTTAGGAATCGTTAGCACATGGCCTTTTATCTCAGCCATAGAAATACTGTCCCAGCCTATGAGTTTGGCATATCAGCTGTAGAGTACAGATGATTCAATTATTACTCTCAAAATAAACTGCATATAAAAGAGTGTGATGTAGGTTAGTGAAAGTGATACAAGAGCTACATGAGTTAAAATATTCATTTCAAAAACTCACCATATGAAGCCGTTCCACTAGCTTTTGGTCCCCCAGACAGTTGTTTGTATCAAACCATGAATCAAAGTCCTGTATTAAGTATTAGAATGTTAATAAATGCACTCAAATTTCAAAGTTTACCATTTAAATGTTAATTATTTCTCAAATACATAATAGCGCAAACAACTGAAGAGCCCATAAGGCTTTTAGAGGTAAGGTTGAAGCAGAATTGAGACTTTCTTATTTGTGCTTTAAACTTACTACACCAACAATTGCTACATATTAATTTACAACTAGTACTGAAACACACAATACAACTGAAGAGCACCATATCAAACATGGTATAATTTATCTAAGGAGGATCAACAAAGCACCCAAATAATTAAAACAATGATCAGTGTCAGTGTCTACTGTAAGGACTGCCATGATTAAGACCATACGGGTAGTAACATTAGTATGTTCTAATAGCAGATTTTTCAGAATCAGTATCCTTGTATATTCTTTCAAAAATACAGAAGCCAAATTTTCCACCTACCAGTAGACCTATACTTCTGCTAATTCAGTGTTGGAACTATTATTACAATACATTTCTTTCTACATCCTTTCATATCCATGTCTGCTTTGTATATAAATGACATAGAAGACTTTACATCCATAATAAAAGTAGTCACTGTTGCACAAGAAACAGTATTACTAACTTGGATGTGAGCTGTCTATATTCTGGCACTCTCCATGATTGTATCCCTACTGGATATAATCAAATTTCTGTTACATAATACTTACGGATAAAATTGACAGACATATTACTGGAGAAAAATTATTTTAGGTTTTTTAAACAATCCTAATATTAGACAAGAAAAGTTACACTGTATAAGCCCATTTGCCCCAAGTGTTGCCAATTTAGTCATGATTGCATTAGAAGAATCTACAATTTGTAACTCTTTTTTCTTGGATATATTATTGTATAAATGTTAGTTGACAACTGTTTTGCTGCGCTATCTGCACAACCAGACAGAAACTGGGACTTTTTTGTAAGGATGGACACAGAACATCAAAACATTAAATATACATTTCAGCATGATTAAAAAAAAATCCTTCCTTCCTTTTAGGATACAGATGTTTTTAGGAAAACATTATCTGTATATCAAATCTACAGTTAGAAGTCCATTACACATTTCATTCTCTAACATAGTACAAATACTAACATTACAATCAGTATTCGACGAGAGGAATTTGCCGTATCAACATGGTTACAAGACTGAAAAGGTCAAACTAGAAAAGCAGCTTCAGGCTACAAAGTGCTCTCATAAAATAATTAATGATATAGAAAATTAGGAAGATCAGATATCATGACAAAAGCTTTTAGTAGATACATAACTTAAAGATAATCCTGATTTTTTTCCACTGTACATCAAGTTGTTTATGTAATTATACACATGTGGATTGCTATATGTGGGGGAAATCACATGTACTGGCAACTGGAACATCAGTCTACAATGAAGAACAAGATTATGAAAGAGTCATTGGTGATTCATTTTGTTATGGACAGAATCTCCTTTATATATAAAAGCCGAATGGTGGTGGCACTTCTCTAGAACATTCCACATGCTCCGGAATTGGTTGGCACCCTGGTGTGTCACTCAGAATCTGTCCCTATCCACTGGCTGCATTGCTAGAGTCTCACCTCCAACATTCTAAACAGTTTGATGTTCCTCTCCCCCCCATAGCCAGTCAGAACACAGAGGTTATTTGCATATGCAGCCGCATTGGCCTTTGCCTCGGAACATAGAGGTTGTTTGCATATACGATTTGATTGGCTTTTGCCTCTAACACTCTAAACAGTTTGCTGTTCTGAGGTAAAATATGTCCAATCTCCAGGTGAGGGCTGGAGATCACTAAGAATTACAACTGCTTTCCAGATGGCAGAGATCAGTTCCCCTGGAGAAAATGGTGGGCTCTGTATCCTCATATGCTGCTGAGGTGGCCCCCGTATGACAGCCAATGTGACATAGCAATCAGGGCTTCAGAGCATGGGAGAAGCTGCAGGTGTGTGGGGTGGAAAACTGAAGAGTGAGGGAGAAATAAAGGTAGGTTGATGATTGGCTGGGAAGGAGATAGGGTTGCCAACTCCAGGTGGGAAATTCCTGGAAATGTGAGGGATGGCACCTGGAGAGGGTGAAGTTTCAGGTGGCGTGGGACCTCGGACAGGTACAAAGCCATAGACTCCACCCTCCAAACCAACCATTCCCCTATGGGAAACCATCATTACCAATCTCCAGGTGAGGGCTAGAGATCACTCAAAATTACAACTGTTCTTTAGGTAGCAGAGATCAGTTCCTCTGGAGAAAATGGTGGATTCAGTGTCATTATACCCTGCTGAGGTTGCCACAGCAAATTGACACTGAGTGTCAAAGGGTGAGGCACCCGCCCAGAGCCTCTTTCTAGAGCTCGTTGTATTTATTTCCACAACGGACCTTTTTCCTAGTGTATGTGTGTGTGTATATATATATATATATATATACATACACACACACACACACATATATACTCATATACATATATTTCCACAACGGACCTTTTTCCGTGTGTGTGTATATAAGCAGATAAATACATAAGTACATAACTGAAGAAAGGCAGTGGCCAGGTTTAACCGGATGGAAACCTGAGAACAATACCACAGCCACTAAAGAAAATTACTGAGAAATTTTTATTTGAAACTATGTTGGAGCCAACATTTGCCTTTATGAATACCTGAGCAGGTACTGGGTTTCTGCTGATTCAAAATGTTCTTGAACTGTATTAGGACAATACTAGTTTATTGGTATTTTAATGTTGAACACACAGTGAGTTTGAAGACTTCTTCTCAAGTCTTTAATGAAAATGTCTAAGGAAGGCCTTCCATCTCAAAACAATAGCAATGGACTCCTGTGACTTACTACATACACTTGCACATCTTTATCATATCTTTTTAAAAGGTCTTATAATTCATATTTGGTCATGTAGAAGATTTTGAAATTTCACATAAAAATGATGGTTTTAAGTATCCAGTCTTATTTGATTTGTGAAGCTGTGCTTTGTAGCCTTTGTGAATCTATTAAATTTAAGTAACTTACACGGTTTGGTATCTTACCTCAGATGAATTAAAGACATCCGGCAACAGAAAATTAAGAAGTGCCCAGAGTTCATGCAAGTTGTTTTGCAACGGTGTTCCGGTTAACAGCAACCTGTTAGTAGTCTTGAATTCCCTTACAATTTCTGACAACTGAGAAAAATAACAGTTATTAGGAGCTTAAAGAAACATGCTTGCATAAACTAAAAGTTTATGTTCATCACATGTTTAGAATTACCTTCGATTTTTCATTTTTGATCCGGTGAGCTTCATCAATAACTAGGTATCTCCAGTTAAATTTTTTGAACACAGATTTCTCTTTAATGAGCATTTCATAGGATGTTACACAGACGTCCCATTCACCTGGCAGCAAAACGTCTCGCACAAAAGCAGCCTATTAAAAAAAGACAGTTAAATAACTACAATAATATCAGAATATATATATACCCACCTTTACCACCATAGATTCAAGTCTGCTTTATAAATGCTGATGTAAATTATACCACCCAACAGTTTTTAGACATTAGTAAATATAAACAAAACAGAAAACCGATCGCCACCATATGCATTCAGCTGTATAAACTTCAATATAATTGACCTCAAAACCCTCTTCTAAACAAGACAGTGTACAATGCCTCCAGTGGAAGTCCTCCTGACTTCTTCTAGGAGACAATTCCAAAGAATAGTAGCACAGATGAGATGAAATATGCTCAGATTGGCAGATCTAATGGAATTTAGGGCAGGGCACTCACCAGAAAGTTTGGAAGATCTAGGTTGGCAACAATGCTCCCTCTAAACTGTGGAGTCTTCTGAGCAAGAATTCTACTTTGTGAGCTACTAGTATTAAAGTTGTGAGTGAGTGATTTGGCTACTGCATAAATTAGTTTGCTCTGGAGCCATCCTTCCTGAGCTAAGACAAAAATGTGTGAGCTGGAGGCTAGAACACTGTGAGCTAGCTCACACTAACTCAGCTTAAAGGGCATACTGGTTAGCACACAGACTCATACTGGGAAATGGTCAATCAGTATGGGTTCCATGTTGTCTAAGGTCAAAACAAGCACTTTGAATTTGACCCAGAAACAAAGAAGCCACCAATGCAGAGAGTGTAAAATTGGGGTGATGTGAGTTGTAAACAAACAAGCAGTTGCATTCTGTACCAACTGAAGCTTCTGGATCAAGTTCAAGGGTATCTATATAGAACATAGACTGTTGAAGTTATAGAAGCATTGATCTGCACAAAAAGCTCAGCAGCATCCACACCAGTGCAGTTGAAAGAACACACCTCACAAATACATCAATCTGATCCTTCAACAACAAAGCAGGATCTAATAAAATTCCTAAACTCTTTATTGAATGTCAGCTTAAGCACCACCAGTCTAGAGGTGGCAAGGTATTCCCCTCCGAGACCTCAGATTTACTTATCAGAATCACCTTCTTCTTGCCTCAGCTACTTGACCACAGTATATAGGCACTGGCATAGAACATAGATTGTCCTTGGGTGAAAGTTTCAAACCTGCAGAACCCTACAAGATAGATCCTACATGAACAATTCTAATCTGTCCACAATTTGGTCACCACCCAGATTAAAAGAAAAGACTAGAGCCACTTCAGTGTAGTGCTTTTATGGTATTAAGGTACTTTCATAAAACTGAAAGGTCTTGTTCTGTCAAAGGCAAAAGACAAATCAAGCAAAAATGACAGATGCATTTTCTATATCTCACTGTATGTGGACAGCATCCACAAGATAATGCAGTCACCATTCCAAAAACAAGGCCTAAAGTCAGAATGAAACAAATTAAGGGCAAACATGTCAGGAAGAAAATCCTGCAGCTGTTCTGCCACCTGTCTTTCAATCACTTTACCTAAAACTGGCACATTTGGCTTGAAATAATCAGACACAGTTTCTTGGCCAACAAAGCGTTATATTAAAAGCTGAGGTACAGCCTTTTTCAGAAGCTTGGGAAACCTCCCTCTTGAAATGAAATTTAATATTAGCCAAAGGAATCCTCAAAAGATTTAACCAACCAGATCTAGACTACAAATGGTAGTATTCACAACCCCCAGGATTCTGTGAACATCTACTAGGAAAACAGAATGAACACTATCCATAAAAATTTGACCAAGCAGAGCATCCAACACTTCTACACCCAGGCTAGAAATGAGAATGGATCTAAGAGATTATCAGCAAAGAAACATGCAAAACTGTCAGCTAACAACCAAATTACTTTCATTTTAGGGTTCTACATTAATGGTACGGTCAGACGGCATGCTGAGAGCAGGTTAAACTGCTCCAGTTCTAACCGGATTATATTTGATCTGGATAATCGCAATCACAGTTACCTCCCTTATCCCACCTCACCGCACAGTCATGTCACTCCCCGGCGTCTACACCACTAAAGCACTGGAGTGTGTGTCGGCGGGTTTTAATTGCGCATGCACATAGGCGCCCCTCCATAGAAGGGGGGGAACTATCATGGCCCATGCGCAGAACCACCAGGGTGAAGCAACCCAATCCCTCCAACAAAAGACTTCCCTTTAAATGTTTGACACGAAAATGGCCTCCGTGAATGAGACGACGCTAAAACAAGTGACAGTTTAAATGTCGGTTTTCTAAACGCGGTGGCAGAGCTCTGCCTATGCGCACACCGCCAATGCATTACAAAAATGGCAGGCGAAAAGCGGAAGCCTCGGGCAGCTTTCGAGCGGGGAGGGGGTTTAAACTGGAAGTGGCTCGACACCGCAGGAGCGATCAGATGTCAGAAAAGTGCGGCTAGAACCGGAGAATCAGGAAAACACCACTTGGGGACCTGGTAACAAAATACTCTGTTTTAAATGGGGTTTGAGCCGGAAAGCGATGGCTGGGGACGGTGCGCAGATGTTGGATGTGTGAATGTGGATATAAAATCCGTTACTGAAGCGTGCCGAAAGCGGACTAAACGGCCTGTCTGAACACACCCTAAGAGTAGCTTCTGAATAATCTTAAATAATGGTGTTGGACATAATTTACCTGATGCAATTGTACCTGAAGAAGGAAGAGTTTTTTTCCTGCTATCACCACTACATCATATGCCTTCAAATGGGATCTATGGCATGCCAAGTTTTTAGTCATCCTCAAGCTACATATCTTCCAACCTTCTTCATAATCCCCCAAACCTTCTAGTAAACCAAGGGGCTGGAGTTCTCCTTAAGGAAGCGAGAGGACATGGCTTCAGAGAGCTGGATAATCCAGCCCTACAGGAAAGCATTGTCACGGAAGACTGCAGCAGTCTGGAAACCAGTCACATCCATAAACCAGGGGGTGAACCATCCAATTAATCTTGTTTCCCTAAGAGAAGGAAGTGTTATAACTACCTGGGCAGTGGTCTGATCATGCCACATGCATTATTACATCAAGCTACCTTGCCAGACTGCTAGGCAAATGCTTGGTACAATAAAGAAGATGTAAAGTATTACCGCATTAATGTTGGGCCAAAATAACCTGGAACAGAACCCTGTCCCCAATGAAATTCTAAGCTTGCTCACATGAAACAACTCCAATATGGATATTGCAAGTCTGCTGATGCACTTAGTCCTAACAATAAGCTTGAGATATCATCTCTACCATTTCAGTCAGGCTGACAGTAAAATAACAGAAGCTCCGAATCATCCCTAGCACCCAACACAACATACAGACCATCCAAACCAGCAAGTGCTCTCACTAGTAATGTATAAAAACCACCCAGAGAGCCATATAATAGGCCCACCACATCTTCCAGTATGGGGCTGGCAAAAACTACGAAACAGTTACGTTGTCTCATTCAGTCAGGTTTTAATTGTTGTGTTTTAATTCTGTACTACTTATGCTTTTATTCTGTATTGTTGTTGGAAGCCGCCCTGAGCCTGCTTTGTCAGGAGGGCGGGGTATAAATTTGACTATAAATAAATAAATCCATCTTTCCTCTAGCACTGGACCATGCATACAGAGGATTTTATTTCTGTCTGATCTGACATCACATAGAAGCGAATTCAAAGTAGAAACTGAAATCCTTTTATCAGGAACAGAGACTGGATAATTTGCAAGATGACATGTCTCCCAATACCTATAACACCACTTCTGTATTACTTTAATCATATAAAGCCCTAGACGACATCAACTGACCTACAGGAACAGATAGCAGCCAGGCCTCAATACTACCGTGCAAAAGAGACTCCCTCCCCAATGCATCCCTTTCTCAAACCAAAACAAGCCAAGCCAAATTACAAAATTACATATCACAATTTGCCAAAATCAAGCTCCATGTCAGAAAGACATGCCGGTGGGCAACACCTCTGTTAAGGAGTACAGGGAATAACATGACAAGAATATGTTCTGTCCATCTGGTTGCACTATTCTATTTATTATCAAACACACGCTCTCCAACTTACTCAAGACAGTGGATACCTTTTAGAGGTTTTTAAATAATTTAATATGAATATTTACGAAAACTACAGAGAGCAAAAACAATCTTATATAGAACAAAGCACAACTAAGAAAAAAGGAGAACTGAAGATGTAAAGACATCTTATGTAGACAAGCACACAATTTCAAAAAAGTACAGGTTTTTCTTGTTTCTTTTCTCATTTGCAAGTTAATATATATTTAATCGACCAATTAAAATTCATATAATAAACTATGATTCCTTCATTTGGTCAACAGCCTTAGCAAAACAAAAGATACTGAGAACTTTCATACTTACTCGTTGGTCTTTGTCACCTATCAAACACACTGCCCGAAGAGTTGGCACCCATCTCTTGAATTCACTCATCCAATTATGCAAAGTTGATTTTGGAACCAATACCATGTGAGGACCAGGAATGTTTCTGTAGTGTTTCATGTACCCAAGAAGAGAAATTGTTTGCAGCGTCTTTCCTAAACCCTTTTAACAAAATAAATGCAAGGCTAATTTTAGAAGCATCTAGACAATTAACAGAAAGCATCAAAATAAATTATTTACACTTTCAAATATACATTTAATATACAGAGATTATAGGATGTGAAAATCAATTGGCATACTTCTCATGTCATTTACAGCGCATCTAAAAACCATTTTAACTAGCAATCCTTTACAATGGGACCACATGTGCTGTGCACTTATCACATGTGATCTGGCAAAAAAGGGGAAGAGAAAGTATCATGGAAGTCTGGAATATACTCGGGCAAAAGTGTGTATTCAAACACCAGGTCACATGACAGCATACATGCTATGAATGTATTCATGAGATACCACTACTCCACCAAATGGAAAGGATTGCCATGAATCAGTTGAGTCATCTTCCTAAAGGAAATGAGGAAGGGATGTCTGTTATTTCATCCAAGTCACTGCCCTTCCAAGAGGAAAGTAGAGTGATCTATAATTCAGCACCCAAGAGCTGTTCCTCCTACCATCTCAGTAAATATTTCTCGATGTGAAATGCTCTTAAACAGAAAAGATGCAACTTGAAAGCATTCTCAGTTCCATAAAACAAAATGGCTATTCTACAGTTGATTATCTTGAGGCAGAACAGCATATTAAAACCATTCTGTACTAAAAAATAGTACACTGTTAATAGTATTGCCAGCTGTGTATTAGGGATAGGCATGAAACCTAAAAATGGCAGTTTGAGGCGGCCCATGAATCGAACCCCAAACTGACCCAAATGGGCCCCACTCAAAACAGACCAGTTCAACAAGTTTGGTTTCCCTTGCAGGGGGCAGGGACCACACTGGAAGGGACTTCTCTTTCACCTTTCTCCCAGCTACGGTTCGCTGGGTCCAGGAGAAAGGGAGGGGACTTCCCAAGAAAAGACTTCCTTTCTCCCTTTCTCCTGACCACAACTTACCACTGCTAGGAGAAAGGGTGCGTGGATCACACTGGAAGGGGCTTCATTTAACCTTCGGTTTTGCTCCCCTTCCTTGAAGTGGCAGGGGGGCGAAACTGGAGGATTAAATGGCTCACAGCCATTTAAACACAGCTGAGCAGACCCTTCCCCACATTGCTCAGCTGTCAGGTTTAAATGGCTGGCCCTGCACAGCCGAACCAAATCGGCCAAAAGTCTGGTAAATGTTTGGGGAAGGTGTCTTCCCTGAACATTGGTTCCTGAGCTCTGAATCGGTCCAAATTTTGACTTGTGAGCAATGCTCCCTCTAAGCTGTGGCGTCTTGAGAGCAAAAATTCTACTTGGTGAGCTACTGGCATTAAAGACGTGAGCCAGCCATTTGGCTACTGCATAAATCAGTTTGCTCTGATCCCATCCTTCCCGAGCAAAGACAAAAATGTGTGAGCTGGAGGCTAAAAAAGTGTGAGCCAGCTCACACTGACTCAGCTTAGAGGGAACACTGCTTGTGAGCCGGTTGGTGCCCATCCCTAACTGTTATTACACAACTAGCACTATCCAGTGTTAAATTTTAGGCATTTTATTTATTTATTTAATTCAATTTATACCCCGCCCTCCCCGCAATGCCACACATAATTAAGTATGCAGCAATTATTTAATTTGATTTTAAAATTTTACTGAAAATTGGTATCTTGCATACCATTTCATCTGCTAGGATACCATTGATGCCATTTTCATACAAAGAAATAAGCCAGTTCAACCCTCGGACCTGATAATCACGCAGTTTCCCCCATTTTACATCTGCAATGAAAACAGCAGCATACATTATAAAATATATTTGAAGACATCATATACACAAACATTATTTATCCAACATTGAGTCTAAGTGCAGGAAGATATCAGTAGAACCTGGAAGTAACATATCACGAATTCATTTAACTAACCACAACAAAGATCCCGGGGTATGTGAAGAAGTCCTGCAGGGTCAGCAGAATGGCCAACTTGTCAAGTGAGATAAAGGAAAGTGAACATGACTGGAAAAAAGTGTGCAGGAAAATGGAAAGCTGAAGAAAGAAGGTGAGAGACAAGCAGACATCAAAATGGAAGGTTTCAATTTTATCACTGTAGGCAGAGTCTTGAAGTGAGAGAAAGAAGGGATAAAAGAGGAGGGCAGATCTTAATAGGGTATCAACAATGGAGAATGGATATGGACTGCTGGTTGGGGCCAGCTATCAGGAGAATGTGATCCCAATATTACAGCAATTACAGTGGCTACCAATCCACTCCCACACCCAGTTGAAGGTGGAGGCTTTAACCTTTAGAGCTCTACATGACTTGGGACAGCGGTATCTGAAGGACTGTCTTCACCCATACATTCCTGCCTGCAATTAAGATCACACAAAGAAGCTCATTTGGTGGATACTCAACAGAGGACTTTTCCAATGGCAGCCTCATGAATATGGAACAACCTGCCCAGGGAGGTGCACCTGGTCCCATCGCTTTCAATCTTTAGGAGGCAGCTGAAGCCAGTTTTATTTATGACTACATTTGGCTAAGTTTACTAGCAGTCCTGAATTATGATTTTAAATTTTGGCTTTTATGTTTTTAATGTATTTTATTTATGTTGTAAGCTGCCTTGAGTTCTGTCAGGAAGAAAGGTGGCTACTAAATATTTTAAATAAATAATGTTCCAATGTGGCTATTTCCAGATAAAAGGCTTCAGCTGAAGTTTTGCTCTGTATGCCCCACCTTTAGGTTCACCACAAGACAGCACCAATGAGACGAATGTCCTCTCAAAGGAGACCCCAACACCATCTTCATTGATATAGTTCAGCAAACAGGTGAAAACTTCTTTGCAGTAGGCTTTCAGGATTGATCAACATTTTTTTCTGGGCGACTGAAATGTTGTTTATAACAGGTGTTTTATGGTTTTACTGTTGTTTCAGGACTTGCTCAGTCTTAAATTTATAAACAAGAGAAAATACATACATGATGGAGAATCTTCAAATCGGGTGCATACATTAGTTGTCTTTGAACTTTCTGTCAACAGCTCTTCGTCTTCCTCCTGTTCAGTCCTCCGATGCCGATAGCTAAAAACAGTATTAGTGGACACTAAGCAGAAGCTACAGTGCTTTCCAACACACCAAAACGTGTAAATTTATTAATACCCTTTATGAACTACATAGCAAATTTTTTAATTAAAAAAAATACTAAGTTACAAATGTTCTTTAGCCAAATGTAAACTCAACTAATATTGGCAACTAGTATTAATATATAGCCATTTACAATACATGTATTATTAAACATGCTATAGAAAGAATGAATAAGCTTTTCCAAAAGAATGATATTTAAGAATTTTAATATTGTTCAAGTGTAAAAGGCTTTCCAGCAGCACAATTTAAGAAAACTACAATATACAATTCACAAAAAGCCATGTTCATTCTCACCCAAGGCAACTAACCACCAATAAAGAGATCTATAAATATCATAAATATGAATAAAGCTTCACAATATTAATACAACTTTACCAGACTCAAGTTTCTCAAGTTGTCATCATGTTTTTCACACACACATATGCATTTTGTATCATCGGTCCCCTGTATCAGACTATTACAGACTTTGCCTCTGATTATGTAATGATTTACTCAATTCATACAATGTTATTTACACATGTACAAACAAAAGCACTTCTGCAAATAACTATTTTAGGACACCACTTATCTGCAAAGAGGGGCATAACACCTCTTTACTGATAACCCACATAACAGATAATACTCACTCTCCAACGGATAGCAGATTTTGTTTTTCATCCTTCTTTATTCGTGGTCGTCCTGGTTTCATTTTCAAGGGAGAGGTTGGAGTCTTTTGTGCAGCAGGCTGAATAAAATGAGCAAACAATTCTGTTTGCTTCAACAGATACTCAAATCTGTTTGCTCGATCTGTTTGCTGCAATAAAAATGTGTCAGATGTAGATATATCAGATGCTAGAATTCTATTAACATTCAGTATTTCAGAGTCAAATGAATCTAGTTAGACCAAAGAAAAGCACATTCCTAGTTCAAGCCAATGTAATCTAAATGTGAAAATACACTCAACATTCAGCTCTTGTTTCAAACATTACATTTTGGTACCAACTGAGGAATGCTGATATTCCCTGGCATCTATCATGTATCTACTGCTTTCAACAAAATCAAGTTGAACCACTCTTTATCTCTATTTCATTTTTACAGGTAAGAATCAGAAATGATCCATGGAAAGAACTAGGGAAAATGCAAAGCCATCACAAACTCCAAGGCTAAAATGAGCATGTTAAATTCCAACACGCATCATATATTCTGAAAGCCAAGCATGGCCCCATCTGCAAATATTTAAATCTATGGATTACAGCCATTTAGACAGAAAGAAGATGTTCCTGCAAACCTGGAGGACCCCCCTCCAAGCCTGCAGAAAAATCTGATAACTTTTTAAAGTTGAGGAGGAAGGGGGAGTTGCGCCCCCCCCCCCCCCCCCGAGCAGCATTGTCTGCACTTGTATAGACAAAATGCCTTGGTTGTCCTGGAAGCAGAGCAGCAGAGAGGAGGCAATGCTGAGTGTGGGGGAGCCTTGAGGATGCTCGTCACAGCAGGCAGAACGGTGGGGCAGGAAGCAGCCAGGTAGAGCACCAAAGGGCGGGGACGGGTAGAGAACTGCCTTCAGTGCCACAACCGTGCACACTAGCTTCCCCTGCATGAACACAACCTCCAGTGCGACATAGGCACCACTTCCTTCTCTCCCGCAGTAGCAGCTGCTGTCAGTAGTCATCCACCAGAGGGAGGTGCTTCTCAGCCACCCCCTTGCATGCACAATATTCTGAACAGCAACTGAGGAGTGGGTGGGAGGAGGCGAGCAGGCAAAGTGCCAAGACGGGGGGAGTTAGTACCCTGCTGGATCAGACTAGTCTGCTGTCACACATAACATCACTTTCAGGTGGAAACTGGAAGCAATATCACACCACTCTAGGAACTGCCAGAAACTGTCGGAAACCATAGTTTCCAGTGATTCCTAGAGTGATGTGATATCACATGCTGGTTTTCCCTGGAAATGATGTCACATCACACACAATGGTAATTAAAAAAAAATCTCTGATCCCCTGAAGAAGCAGTGGTGGGAAGCACAAGTTCCCATCAGGAGGCCCTAGCAACCCCACCTGCTGTGTTTCTGGACTAGAAAACAGGGCAGGGTGCTCAGATGTCTGACCCTCTGGTAGAAAACCAGTGAAACACACTGAAGCTGACACTAGTCTGAGATCCTTGCCATATGCACTGCAGTTATCCTTTCCCCTTCTCTGATGAGACACAGATAAGTAAAAAAGGATAGTTACATAGCTCCTGAGCAGCCACGGTGGCTTCTCCAAAGTCTTTCAATACTTTCACAGCCTTCTGGCCTTAACTGGAAAATATGGTGCATGCCAAGCAGGATCAATTACAACCACTATAACAGTCCATTTCTCCCTTCAACTGGGTGTCTAGATGACTGCTAGGCAGGACATAATGGGGCCAGGCTACAGTTCTTAGTACATTCCCCAGCCTTTTCCTTCTGGATCCACTCCCGTCATCCCTGTGGAAGGTATATGCTGAGGCAAAGAATGGGGAAGCACAGGGAATGACAGAGGATGATGAGAAGGGAACTAGGAGGGCAGAAGACAGGCAGGACAGATTATGGTGACTGTTTCCTACAATTTTATTTGCATCACCAATATGAACAATTTCAGGGGGGAACCCTCAGACAATAGCAAGATCAACTTTTCACCAACTTTCTGATACTCTAAACCACTATTCTCTGATGAAAAAATACAAACCATTTTTTCTTCATATGTACCATCTGGTTCCTGATTTTCTTTTTGTTTTCCTGATGATTCATCACCCATTTCCTAAATAGGGGGGGAAAAGATGACTTCATGTGAAAAAAAGAACATTTAATTTTGTAGTGAAAAAAATGTTTCTGTAGCTTTAAAAACATTTTGTGTACCATTTTAAGCCAGGTAAACTTGCAACAAGTTGTTCTAACCAGACACTGCAATATGAAACCATTTTGTCTTAGGAATAAGGTGGAAACACCTTATTTTTGATCTATTTGGTTCTGTACTAATCTGTTTTTGATTTTTAAAAAACCCAGTTCTATTAACATACAGCACAATTATCCCATGTCCATTTTGGATCTTTTAATCCTTCACTTCAGAATAAAGCCGCATATGTGAGTTTCATTCTTCACAAAACTACAGCAACATAGTGAAGTATTAGAAAACAGTAAGAGTACAATAGCACCTTAAAGACGAACAAAAGTTGTGGCAGGGTATGAGCTTTCATGACTTGCTACTGGATTCTTGCTCTTTTCTACTGCTAGAAAAGGTAAAGGTTTCCCTTGCTCGAAAGCTAGTCGAATCCAACTCTAGGGGGCAGTGCTCATCTCCGTTTCCAAGCTGAAGAACCAGCACCGTCTGAAGACGTTTCCGTGGTTATGTGGCCGGCATGATTAAATGCCGAGGTGCATGGAACACAGTTATCTTCCCACCAAAGCGGTACCTATTTATCTACTTGCAATTTCTTGCTTTTCAACTGCTAGGTTGGCAGACGGGAGCTCACTCTGTCACGTGGCACCAGGGTCTTGAACTGCCAAACTACAGACCTTCCTCAGCATCTTAATCTCTGAGCCACCATGGCCCCTTTCTACTGCTACAGACAGACTAATGCAGCTACCCATTTTGATAGGGAAGTATGAAATGAAAAAATGGAAACAAGGGGGCTATATACAAATCAGGTTTCATGGGCAGCATTAGATACCAAGACCATCTTGATAAGCACTTTATTGTCAATTTGTACTGTTTGGTTTTTAATGTTATGGTTTTATTGGTTTTATGTATGGGCTATGCCCCTTGTAAGCCGCCCTGAGCCCGCTCGCGGTGTAGGGCGGGGTAAAAATACCTAAATAAAATAAAAAATAAATAAATAAAAAATAGATAGGTAATTTAAAATACCAGGAAAAAACTCTTTCTAGACAATGAAAATTGGAGGGGGCCGATGTAGGTGAAAAGGAAAGAGACTGAAGAACTATAAGAAACAAGCAAACAAACAAAAAACAGGTGGTAAGGGTCAAATGAAGCCACCTGAGATACTGTCTTAAATGTTTAAAAACAAATATACAGAGGAAAGAAATGGTCTAGGAAAATCCTTGTCTTCCACAACTGCCTGATGTTTCTACCACAACAATTCTAAATTCACAGGCAAAGGAAAGACCTCTTCAACATTAATGTCAATCCATTTCACCACCACAACTGCATCCCTAGATACTTGCTTCCATAGCACAGCAATAAAAAATTCCAAAAAAAGAAAGCTATGAATCATAATTTACATGCACTGCAATTTGGCAATCAGGGATTGTTCAGAAATTCATGTGGTAGCATGAAAGGCACTGCCTATTACAATGAAAGAGGAAGGAGAGAGGCAACAAGCCAATCAGCTACTTGCAATAACCAAGTGTTATGACTTGTTAGAGAAAGTGTCTGCGTGTGTTGTTGTTTTTTTACACAAAAGAGACCCAACACTAACTTGGGTGTGTGTGTTAGATCTCTATGGGTTCCCCGATATTACTTAATAACATCACAGAGTCTGAGGAGCCTTCCGCGTACTGGAAGTGAAGGCCCTCGTGGCGAGTGGCGATGCCTGGAACGGAGGCAGCCCTATCGCGCCGCAAGACGCTGAGGGATGGAACAGCCCGGAGAGCGGCAGCACGCGTGGAGGCACATTACGCGACACAAGAATATTCCAGGACACTGCGCGCCCCACTACGCAGTTGTGGAGAACTCTGCTTCAGCGGAAGCCCCGGCAGGATCTCTCTGTCGGACGCTCTGGCACCGTTCTCCTGGAGGAGGCTGGAAGCGGCTTCCAAGAGCTGCTCATCGCCCAGAGGGAAAAGGGGGCTGCTACTGCGCGGCTTCCCCCGAGGAGACCCCCCCCTCCCTTCACAGTCGGCAGCCGGGCTACCCCGGAGGTGGCGGCGAGCGCTCCCAAGAGCGCGTCTCTCGGGCAGCCCGGAGGCGCTTCTGAGGCAGGCAGGCAGGCAGGGAGGGAGGGCGCTCCGAGAGAGTGAGCGAGAGGGCGCCTGCCAGCCCGCCAGCCCCCGCGCTATTGTCTCAGCAGCCCCATGCGGCTCGGGTGTTCGGGAGCCCAACGCGCCACCGGCCAAGCGACTCGGCGGCCCGCAAACCGTCCTCCGACGGGGCAAGAAGAGCCTTCCCAAGACTCCGACCTGCTCCTCCGCCTCCCACTCTTTCAAGAGCCACCCCTGGAGCCGGCAAGCGGGCACCGTTCGGAGCAGCCTCGGGGGAGAGAGGGAGACGCCGAAGAGCTTCGCCCCCTCGCGCCACCCCTTTCCCGGCCGTCACGGCCACCCACCTCGGCGGCATCGCCGCCGCCGCCTCCTCTTCCATCGCCGCCGCCGCCGTCTCCACCAAGCGCCCCCTCAGCGACGGTCGGGGCAGCCTCCGCAGTCTCCGCGCCGGCGAGTGAAGCGCCGGCAGGGAGGGAGCCCCCGTTCTCAGTCTCCTGCCCCGCCGTAGACATAACTGCGCCGTCCGGACGGCAACCGCCGCGTAAACACAGGAGGATGAATGGAACTCCTCGCCGGTCTCTTTCCTTTCTTCTTCTCTTCTTTCAGGGCCCCCTCGCCGCTGCCGCCCCGGCTTTCTCAGCGCGATCCCACCAACCAGGAACCGAGCCGGCTCTCGACTCTCGCGAGAGCTTGCCTCGCGCTCGCCACGGTGGGCGGAGTCAGAGGAGACAGATGGCGCTGGGGGGGGGGGGGGGGCCGGGGGGGGGGGAGCGACCCGGTGCTGCTGCCGCTCGCAGAACAGAAATAATCTGATTGGGCGAGAGGCGAAGGAAGGCGGTTACCGATCTATAACCATAGCCGGGTGCGCGCGGGGAGTAGAGGGAGAGGGAAACAGTCATTGGACTGTTAGCGGGCAGGTTCTGACGGTGGGGTTCCTTTTGCACGTTAGTAACTGGCACAGCGCTGATCCTTCCAAGTCAAGGTGAGGCGGCAGGTATGCGCGCGCGCCAGCCTTCCCCAGTGGATAACTGCAGGGGAATTGAAGGTTTTCCTAAAGAACCTTCAGAGAAAATAAATAGGCGTCTTTTGTGGCCCCTTAAAGACTAACGTATAATTGTAGCTTAAACTTTCGTAGACTTAACAGGGCTCTTCTTCCGAGACAACGAGTAGAAAGCTTATGTTAGAATAAAATGTTATTAAAGTGCCACGGGATTCTTGTTTACTTTCTGCTTCAGCCCTCTAAACATAGGTGTTGCCTTGGAGCCTTAAAAGAACTCCACAAACATTTATGGGCTAAAAAGTGTGATCATCAATGAACGTGACGAAAGAGGTTCCGTTCTTGGAAAAATTATGACGCACATGATCCATATGTTTGTCATGGAAGATCTTTGCTGTTGCAAAACAGGCCAAAATCATATGTGCATTGTTAAATGACTCTCAACTTTGTTATCACATATGAGTGAGGCTAAGCTGGCTTTATTTTAACTAGGTTGCATCTGCCCACTGGCACTCCAGCTGCTGAGAGAGGTATGATGTCACCAAGTTTTGCCAGAAGTGGTGTCACCCCACTTCCACCCCATCTCCTGCTGATTGCCTATGTTACCTGGGTTTTTAATGTACTCTCAGAATTTTAACCATTTATTTAAAAGAGGAAGAGGAGTTTGAATTTATACCTTGCCTTTCACTACCCAAAGGTGTCTCAGAGCGGCTTACAAACACCTTTCCCTTCCCCTGCCCACAACAGACACCGCGTGAGGTAGGTGGGGCTGAGAGAGCTCTGACAGAAACTACTCTTTTTCAAGAACAGCTTTTATCAGAACTACGGCTTGCCCAAGGTCATCTAGCCAGGTGCAAGTGGAGGAGTGGGGAATCAAACCTGGTTCTCCCAGATTAGAGTCTGCACACTTAACCACTACACCAAAGTGGTCTATGCCACATTTCCTCCTAAACAGGGTCCCAAAGGCAGGCAGTCTCAAAATATTAAAAGCAGAATTTAAAATACAAATGTATACAAAATATTTAATGAATTCCATGAAACATATTAAAATTCAACACACGTAAACTACACAACCAAGGTGGGGGGGGCAGTAACAGTTAGTGGGAGAAAGCCAAACAAAACAAACTCTTCACCTGCTGGTGGAAGACAATGATAGAGAGAGGCAGACAAATCTCCCTGGGGAAGGAGTTCAAAGTTTGAGCACCAAGGCCAAGAAGGTTTCCACCTGTCCAGCTTCAGAGGTCAGGGGAACCCAAAGCAGGGTCTCTGAAGATGACTGAATGGATGGGCAGGTTCACATGGGAGTAGGGGGTCCTTAAGGTATGCTGGCCCAAAAACGTGTAGGGCTTTAAAGGTCAATATCAGCACCTTGAATCGGGCAACAAAACATTCAGAATCAGTGTAGATTTTTATTTATTTATTGGATTTATACCCCACCCTCCAGGCCCGGGCAGGCTCAAGGCAGCAAACAAGGCCATAGGCATTATAAACAATAAAAGTAAAAACAATTTAACAATTTGAAATCATCAGACCATTTAAAAAGATGGAACAAGACTGGAGTGATAGGGTCCTTACAGCCTATTCTAGTCAACATTCTGTGCCAGCTGTATCTTCAGGACAGGAAGCCTCATGTAGAGCACATTGCAGTAACCTAATCTAGATGTTACCAGGACATGTACCTCAAGGGTACTTGTCTTTCCCACCCAGGAAGGGCCACAGGAGATCGGTGTCCAGCAGCATTCCCAGGCTACAAACCTGCTCCTTTAGGAGGGGTACAACCCCATGCAGAACAGGACCTATCTTAATTCTGGGGTCAGACTCCCCCCCCCCCTCCAGTAGCACATCTGTTTTGTCAGGATATAGTTTCAGCTTGTAAACCCTTGTTTATCCCCAAACTGCCTCCAGGCACCTGTTCACAGTTTCCACAGCCTCCCTGGGTTCTCCTGGAAGCACAAGATAAAGCTGAGTGTCATCCACATATTGGTGGCAACTCATCCCAAATCTGTGGATGATCTCTCCCGGCAGCTTTACGTGGATGTTAAAAAGCAGGGGGGACAAGATGTAACTTTGTGACATATAATAGGCTTGAGGCCAAGGAGTGGAGCAGCAGTCTCCCAGCACTACACTCTGACACCTACCAGCACGGTAATGGTTAAGAGTGCTGAATGAGGATCTGGGAGACCCAGATTAAGATCCCTGCTCTCCCACAGAACCTTGCTGGGTGAATTTGGGCCAGTCACACTCAGCTTAACCTACCTCACAGGGTTGTTATGAAGATAAAATGGAGAAGGGGGAAGTTGTAAGCTACTTTGGGTCCCCATTAGGGAGACAAGTGGGTAAGTAGTCATATGATTTTGTTTAATTAGTACATCAAATATGTCAAAAATGTATATGATAAAATATTTCTAATTAAAAAAAACTTTTAAAGGTTGCACACAACATGTTGCAGCAGGCATGGTTAACAAACAGAGTAATGGAGGCTGTATGGTTAACAAACAGAGTAATGGAGGCTGTAAAAAGTAAAAAGAATTCCTTTAAGCAGTGGAAAGCTAGTCACAGTGAGGCTGATAAAACGGAACACAGGCTATGGCAAATAAAATGCAAGTCTGGGGTCAGGCAGGCAAAAAGGGAATATGAGGAGCATATAGCAAAAAACGTAAAAACCAACAATAAAACTTTCTTCAAATACATTAGAAACAGGAAACCAGCCAGGGAGGCAGTGGGGCCCTTGGACGACCAAGGGGTAAAAGGAGTATTGAAGGATGATAGGGAAATGGCTGAGAAGCTAAACGCATTTTTTGCCTCCGTCTTCACTGTGGAAGATGAGAAGTGCTTGCCCACTCCAGAACCACTGATTTCAGGAGGGGTGTTGGAAGACCTGAGTCAGATTGAGGTGACGAGAGAGGAGGTCCTAAAACTGATAGACAACTTAAAAACTGAAAAATCACCAGGCCCAGATGGCATACATCCGAGAGTTCTGAAAGAACTCAAATGTGAACTTGTAGATCTCCTGACAAAGATATGTAATCTTTCCTTAAAATCTGCCTCCATTCCTGAGGATTGGAAGGTAGCAAATGTCACTCCCATCTTTAAAAAGGGTTCCAGAGGAGATCCGGGAAATTACAGGCCAGTCAGTCTGACGTCGATACCGGGTAAATTGGTGGAAACCATTATTAAGGAAAGAATTAGTAGGCACATAGATGAACAAAACCTATTGAGGCAGACTCAGCACGGTTTCTGTAAGGGAAGATCTTGTCTCACTAACCTGTTAGTGTTCTTTGAGGGGGTGAACAAACATGTGGACAAGGGGGATCCAATAGATATTATTTACCTTGACTTCCAGAAAGCTTTTGATAAAGTTCCTCATCAAAGGCTCCTAAGTAAGCTCAAAAATCATGGGATAGAAGGACAAGTCCTTTTATGGATCAAAAACTGGCTAGTTCATAGAAAACAGAGAGTGAGTGTAGGTGGGCAATTTTCTCAGTGGAGGGTGGTAAGCAGTGGGGTACCGCAGGGATCAGTACTTGGTCCACTGCTTTTTAACTTGTTCATTAATGATTTGGAGATGGGAGTAAGCAGTGAAGTGGCTAAATTTGCGGATGATACAAAGTTGTTCAGGGTGGTGAAAACCAGTGAGGATTGTGAGGCACTCCAAGGGGATCTGTCAAGGATGGGCGAGTGGGCGTCAACATGGCAAATGGGGTTCAATGTGGCCAAGTGCAAGGTGATGCACATTGGAGCCAAAAATCCTAAATATAAATACACATTGATGGGGTCTGAACTGGCAGAGACTGAGCAAGAGAGAGATCTTGGAGTTGTAGTGGATAACTCACTGAAAATGTCGAGACAGTGTGTGACTGCAATAAAGAAGGCCAATGCTATGCTGGGGATTATTAGGAAGGGTATTGAAAACAGATCAGCCAATATAATAATGCCCCTATATAAATCAATGGTGAGACCTCATTTGGAATACTGTGTGCAGTTCTGGGCACCACACCTTAAAAAGGATATTATAGCTTTGGAAAAAGTGCAGAAAAGGGCAACTCGAATGATAAAAGGGTTGGAACACTTTCCCTATGAGGAAAGGTTAAAGCGCTTAGGGCTCTTTAGCTTGGAGAAAAGACGACTGAGGGGTGACATGATCGAGGTTTATAAGATTATGCATGGGAAAGAGCAGGTAAAGAAAGAGGTACTTTTCTCCCTTTCTCACAATACAAGAACTCGTGGGCACTCCATGAAACTGCAGAGCGGTCGGGTTAGAACGGATAAAAGGAAGTACTTCTTCACCCAAAGAGTGATTAACACATGGAATTCACTGCCACGGGAAGTGGTGGGTGCTACAAGCATGGACGGCTTCAAAAGGGAATTAGATAAGCATATGGAGCAGAGGTCCATCAGTGGCTATTAGCCACAAGGTATAGCTAGGGGCTCTGGGGCAAGTGATGCTCTGTCTTCTTGGTGCTTGGGGGGGGGTTTAACAGTGGGAGGGCTTCTAATGTCCTGGCCCCACTGCTGGACCTCCTGATGGCACTGGTATTTCTGGCCACTGTGTGACACAGAGTGTTGGACTGGATGGGCCTTTGGCCTGATCCAACATTGGCGTCTCTTATGTTCTTATGTCTCAGAAGAGGCATTGCCCTATTTGCATGTGGGATGCCTCTTTACTTGTTATGATCACAGATCAGCCAAGATTGATATACAGACAGAAATAGAATCATCAGCACCTCAACATACAATAAAAGTTCAAAGTCACATAATAGGCTGATTTCAATAGCAGAGACATAAGTAATAAAAAGACTTAACTATCTGTGTCCCTGTTAAACGTGCCTTAACAATAGTCTCGTTAGAACAATCCAAGAGGAGGAGGGAATATATAAAATTGATCAGGTCTGCCTGGAAAATTTTATAAGATTGGAGTTATCTATCTATATATCTAATAGCCAAGGGTCCCCTGTATGTGCAGATATTTCCGCAGATCTGGGACACATGGAGGGTAAAGAGGTTTTTCGGCACACTTGGGGCAATCTAGAAAAATCTAAAATGTTTTTAAAAGTGTACGGGGGATACTTAAATCTCCCCCAAAAGTAAAACTGTGATCTGTGTGCATGTGTGCTTACTGAGCCACGGGAAAACTAACTCTCTCTGTTGCTGCTCACACCATCGCTAGGATCGCCAGGAAAAGCTGTTGGAGCCACAAGGTAACCCATGGTGGCAATACACATCCCAGTTGCTGCTCAGCCTGCTGCAGCAAGACCCATCCATGTCACCACAGAGATCACAGGAACCAGGACTGCCAGTAAACAGGATGGTAGGAGGACTCCCAGGGCCGCCGTTCTTCTCCCCCCCTGCAGCTGGAGTCCTGCGCCGTCAGTGCTGCCGTAGGCTTCCATTCAAAGGGGCAGCAGTACTGGAGAAGTGGCTAAGCTTAGTGGGCATGCAAACAGAGCACTAAGTGGCCGCTCGGTGGGCTGCCCTGCCAGGTTTTTACCTCGCATGCTTTTTTCCCCTTTTTGTTTTAAGCCACAACTTTGTTAGGTGAGGGAGAGGCGGAAGCAGCACTGGCAGCAGGAGCAGCAGCACACAGGAGGAGCAACCAAAGCTAGCAAGCCACCAGCTTCTCCCACCTGCATCAACCATGCCGAAGAAGGCTCGGGCTCCAGCACCATTTTGTTGCAGGTCCCTTCTTGTAGAGACCTAATGTCCCTATACAGAGGACCAGGGTGAATACAATAACACATGGTCACATGCATTTCAACTTTCAACCATGTCTCTTTGGCAGGGGCAAATATATTGAGGGTAAAGGATACATGAATATCTCCCTTTCAGAAGAGGTGATGGTAAAATATTAGGGATGTCCGCTTAGCCTTGACCAGGGCCAGGGCTTTTTCTGCTCTGGCCCCAGCCTGGTGGAACATAAAGTGGACCAAGGTGAATAAAGTGGACCAAGGTGAAGTCTCTTCAATATTTATTATCTAGGGAATTCTAAAACATAAAACATATAGATAATCTGCTGGATTAAAGTTTTCACTGTGGTTCCCTACCACCAGATAAGGCTGTGGCTGCGCTCTGTCTACTTGAAGGGCTGTATACCAGATTCACTGTTTGATTATATCTTTGGCTTCCATAAATCCAAGTTGGTGTAGGGCCAGGGGCAAAAGCCCACAGAAATGTAGTTTCTCCTCAATAGCTCTCATCCAGCATGAGATGCTATTCTATGATAGAACTTCTTATGTGCATTTTTAATAAGCATTTATAATTTAAAAACCTTTTGATTTAATCTGCACCATTAATCAGATACACATTTTAGTCTATATGAATATTTAAACTGATTCTTCCAACCAATTTGTGACCTAAACATTGTACCCTGAATCAAAATTAAAAATCTGTTCGTTTAAATTTGAAGATCTCAACTTCTTATAGTCTGTTTCCTGAACCTTTAAACATACTGCAGAAGAACAGACTTCCTGTATGGTGCAAATTAATGTGAAATATCAAGACCACAAACTGTCAGCTCAAAAAAAGTCCTTCTTACATTGAAGCTGTCTTGCCTGATAAATTCCTTGAGCACATGTTTTTTTGTATGCAATAGGATTTATAAATATTACACAGTTGCTTTAGGAGTTAATGTTAATAAAATGATGCCAACATTTCAATCAAATACCCCATTAAGAAGTGCAGAACCCAAGAGATTAACAAGTTTTTCTGTATCATAAAAGAAAAACAAATGGTCTTCCCCTGTCTGTCTCCACTAGCTATTGGAAACCTTTCACTTGGTAAGGGTCATTCTTTTTCTCTGTCTTGAAAACATAGGATAGGATCAAGACTAGTGTTTCTGCAGACGTATAGGATAACCATTACAGAGTGTGACTTTCTTGGCTTCCTCCCATGTGGCAGCTCAAGATCCCTCACTTATTAATGTTTCAGAGGTCCCCTGTTTGCCAAACACAAGATTTCAAGAGGGCATATTTTGGACTACTGTGGGAGGGGGGAGGCAGGAAAATTGCATTCTGTGGGTAGAAATCTTTGTGCCCACAGATCTGTTAGTCTGAATCCAAGCAATAGAATCTCATATAGTATATATGGGGGGGGTGGAGAACTAAGGGGTAATGAATTCACAAACATTACTGAAGTGGAAGATGGGAAACAAAATGCTTTGTCTCTAATTTCCCTAACTGATGATACTTTGTGTTAAAGTGACTAAATGCCATTTTATCCTGCAATAGTTATTTGGGCTATTTTTGGGCAGAAACGCACAGAAATGGCCAAAACCTCTGCATTCATGGCTACAGAGGGAAGGTCTGGAAAGCAAACACACGCACCCCGCGACTCCAAGGTGGGTTGGCCAGGGAGGGTCCTGGAAGGATCGGGGAGGCAGTTAAATGTTTCCCTGTGCCTTCCCCAGCCTGTCCAAGGTCCGGCTTGCCTGGACTCCCCGCAGCTGCGGGGTGCCAGGGCAAACCAAGGGAAGGCATAGGGGTGTGGCCTAATATGCTAATGAGCTGAACTGTCAGGGGATGGCCTATTATGCTAATGAGTTCCTGCTGGGCTTTTTGTACAAAAAGCCCTGCTCTTTGATATTACATTTCCTCCCTTTTCTGTTCTGCCTTTGCTGGTGTGTTACAGCCAACTTCTTCCAGCAGACCTGCTGCAAACTGAGCAGTGCAACAGGAAAAGTAGGTGTGAGAATTTGTTTCTAGAATAAAAATGCTTGACAAGTAAAGTCAGACCTCAAAAGCCCAGAGGCAGTTTTTAGCATTATAGTAAAAACAAGGAATTGGATTAACTTTACCTTCTCCACTGATCTGATTGGGAACAAACAAATTTCACTCTGACTGAATATCTGGAATGCAAGGCTTCTAGGACCTGGCACAAGGCAGTGGTGTATGTGTTCTGTGGAAGGGGCTGGGGGCTAAGGACCAACTAGGATTTCAGTCATACTAAAACCAGAATCTACTCTTGCTTTTTATTGCTTACCTAGATCCCAGCAAAGAATTTTAAGAAATGATTCCTGTTCTGTACTGAGAATCACCACTCAAGTAGAGATGGTCTCCCTCATCCATGCATATATGAAACACAGGCGTTCCCCCCAAAATAAATTAATTAGGCAGAGGGGAACATTTTGGGATATGAAGTTTCAGCATCAGGAGAAGATTCTGAATGGAAAAGTTCAAAGATGAATAATGATTTTAATAAAGCTTGTTGTTGTTCAGTTGCACAGTCGAGTCCAACTCTTTGCAACCCCATGGACCACATCACGCCAGGCCCTCCTGTCTTCCGTTGTCCTCCGGAGTTTGCTTAATTTCATGTTTGTGGCGTCAATAACACTGTCTAACCATCTCATTTTTTGCCGTCCCCTTCTTTTACCTTCAATCTTTCCCAGCATCAGGGTCTTCTCCGGTGAGTGCTCCCTTCTCATTTAGTGGCCAAAGTATTTGAGCTTCAGCTTCAGGATCTGGCCTTCCAGAAAACAGTCAGGGTTGATTTCTTTTAGGATTGACTGATTTGATTTCCTTGCAGTCTTCTCCAGCACCATAATTCAAAAGCAGCTATTCTTTGACGCTCGGCCTTCTTTGTGGTCCAACTCTCACAGCCATACATTACTACTAGGGATACCATTGCTTTGACCATACGGACTTTTGTTGGCAGGGTGAGGTCTCTACTTTTTTAATGCTGTCTAGGTTTGCCATAGCTTTCCTTCCAAGGAGCAGGTGACTTTTAATTTCATGGCTGCAGTCACCGTCTGCAGTGATCTTAGATTCCAGGAATGTGAATTCTGTCACTGCTTCCATGACTTTTCCTTCTATTTGCCAAGGAGTGATGGGTCCGGATGCCATGATCTTAGGTTTTTTTATGTTGAGTTTCAAGTCAAGTTTTACGCTCTCCTCTTTCACCCTTAGCACGAGGCTCTTTAGGTCCTCTTCACTTTCTGCCATTAGAGTGGTATTATCTGTCTATCTGAGCTTGTTGATGTTTTTCCCGGCAATCTTAATTCTGGCTTGTGATTCATCCAGGCCAGTATTGCGCATGATGTACTCTGCATATAAATTAATTAAGCAAGGGGACAATATACATCCTTGTCATACTTCTTTTCCTATGCTAAACCATACCTGATCATAGGAATCTGATTTTTTTATTTACTTCATTTATATCACACTTTTCTCCCCAGCAGGGACCCAAAACAGCTTATATCGTTCTCCTCTCCTCCATTTTATTCTCACAACAACCCTGTGCGGTAGATCAGGCTGAGTGTGTGTGACTTGCCCAAGGTACGCAACAAACTTCCATGGCAGAATGGGGATTCATACCTGGGCATCCCATATCCTAGTCTACTTCCAGTATAACTCTCTTCTCAGCAGTATTCTGCCAGCCTAATAGAAAAAATGGGCAGAAGCATAGTATCATTCTTTAATTTATTTTACAACATTTATATTCGGCCTTTCTGCCCAATCAGTAGGGTTCCCAGGACACAGTTTTACCATAGAGATTTTACAAAATGCTACAGCATCTGCTGTTTCTGTTTCATTTTTTAAAACCCAAGTGTGGCATACAAATACTTACATGATGCCAGCGTGCATTAATTTCCCCACTCCATTTTTTCTGGACGCCAGTGAGCAATGAGAAGGGATACCCAGTATATATCCCTACCAGTAAGGTAGGGTATTAATCCATGCAAAAGAGTTTAAAACATTCCTATTGAAAGTCTATGGAAAGCCCCAAACAATTGTTTCAAACTTTATAGTCACCTGTTTGTATGTATGTGGAAACTATATGTATATGTAGATATCCTCATAGGATTGTTCAGTCTTCTCCATACAGTGACTGATATTAGGGATGACATGAACTTTATGGCAGGCAGATTCATTAAGTAAATGTGGTGTGTTTGACTGCTGTGACCATCTGTGGGACATGTCTTGGACCCCCGTGTCTCCCTGTGGTCAGCACCAAGTAGCTGCTGAACACAGAGCAGCAGTAGTAGGGGTCAGTAGCGGAAAGGGGGTCCTGCTAAGTGGCAATAGAGGTGGTGTCAACAGGCAACAGTGGGCATAAAGGTAGCCCTGGGCAGGCAGCCGCTATTAGAGATATCTATGTGGGAGAACAGAGACACACAGAGAGGGGGCCTGCTGATTGGTGGGGGGAGGAGTGACTGGGTAGCCCGAACAGATGTTCGGCCAGATGTTAAAGCAGGCTGCATTTACAGCCTGCACCACCGCTCCCTAAGCAGTGTTCTTCTGTGTATTCTTGCCACGTCTTCCTAATCTCTTCTGCTTCTGTTAGGTCCCTACCGTTTTGTCCTTTATCATGGCCAGCTTTGCACAGAATGTTCCCTTGATCTTTTCTTGAAGAAATCTGTACTCCTTCCTATTCTACTGTTTTCCTCTATGGCTTTGCATTGTTCATTCAGGAAAGTCTCCTTATCTCTCCTTGCTGTTCTCTGGAAATCTATATTCAGGCCCCGGTCACACGGAGCATTAGGCATGCTAGAGAGACGGAAGATAGGCGTATTTTCCGGGCGCGATCTCACCGCCACATCTGGGAAGCGTAGAGCTCCCATGGCTCACCCGAGGCTTCACTCCAAAGAAGCGCTGTAAAAAACTAGTACCTCCGAGGTACTAGTTTCCGGAAACCGCAGGGC